>NC_064927.1:259736262-260036262 GCF_023897955.1 Schistocerca gregaria
GATAGTAGATGCTTTGGAAGGATTGGTTTGTGGTAGAAGACTGAGAGGAAGATGGAGATACAAGTTGATAGACGAGATAATGGCAAGAGGAAAGTATTCAGACCTGAAGAGGACGGCAGAAGACCGGAAAGCCTGTAGAACTAACATGTGAAAAGTGCCTTTTGGCAGAACACTGATCATCTACATCTACTACATCTACATCCATACTCGGCAAGCCACCTGACGGTGTGTGGCGGAGAGTACCCTGAGTACCTCCATCGGTTCTCCCTTCTATTCCAGCCTTGTATTGTTCGTGGAAAGAAGGATTGTCGGTAGGCCTCTGTGTGGGTTCTAATCTCACTGATTTTGTCATCATGGTCTCTTCGCGAGATATACGTAGGAGGGAGCAATATACTGCTTGACTCTTCGGTGAAGGTATGTTCTCGAAACTTCAGCAAAAGCCCGTACCGAGCTACTGAGCGTCTCTCCTGCAGAGTCTTCCACTGGAGTTTATCTATCATCTCCGTAACGCTTTCGCGATTACTAAATGGTCCTGTAACGAAGCGCGCTGCTCTCCGTTGGATCTTCTCTCTCTCTTCTATCAACCCTATCTGGTACGGATCCCACACTGATGAGCAGTATTCAAGCAGTGGGCGAACAAGCGTACTGTAACCTATCTTTGTTTTCGGATTGCATTTCCTTAGGATTCTTCCAATGAATTTGTCTGGCATCTGCTTTACCAACGATCAAATTTATATGATCATTCCATTTTAAATCACTTCTAATGCGTATTCCCAGGTAATTTATGGAATTAACTGCTTCCAGTTGCTGATCTGCTATTTTGTAGCTAAATGATAAGGGATCTATCTTTCTATGTATTCGCAGCACATTACACTTGTCTACATTGAGATTCAATTGCCATTCCCTGCACCATGCGTCAATTCGCTGCAGATCCTGCTGCATTTCAGTACAATTTTCCATTGTTACAACCTCTCGATACACCACAGCATCATCTGCAAAAAGTCTCGGTGAACTTCCGATGTCATCCACAAGGTCATTTACGTATATTGTGAACAGCAACGGTCCTATGGCACTCCCCTGCGGCACACCTGAAATCACTATCGCTTCGGAATACTTCTCTCCATTGAGAATGACATGCTGCGTTCTGTAACCTAGGAACTCCTCAATCCAATCACACAATTGGTCTGATAGTCCGTATGCTCTTACTTTGTTCATTAAACGACTGTGGGGAACTGTATCGAACGCCTTGCGAAAGTCAAACATGGCATCTACCCGTGAACCCATGTCTATGGCCCTCTGAATCTCGTGGACGAATAGCGCGAGCTGGGTTTCACATGACCGTCTTTTTCGAAACCCATGCTGATTCGTGCAAAGTAGATTTCTAGTCTCAAGAAAAGTCGTTATACTCGAACATAATAAGTGTTCCAAAATTCTACAACTTTTCGACGTTAGAGATATAGGTCTATAATTTTGCACATCTGTTCGACGTCCCTTCTTGAAAACGGGGATGACCTGCGCCCTTTTCCAATCTTTGGGAATGCTACGCTCTTCTAGAGACTTACGGTACACCGCTGCAAGAAGGGGGCAAGTTCCTTCGTGTACTCCGCGTGATGATGCACAGACGTTAATAACTCGCCTCCCCTCCCCTCCCCTCCCCTTCCCTCCTGCATCTAACAATCGCCTCTTCCATCGTAACAATGATTGTGGCGCTACACCCATTACTTGACGTAAACGATCCCTTCATTTCTTCATACGAAAGTCGTAACCCCTGGAATTCTCACAGTGTCTCTCTCTCTCTATTTCTTCCCTCTTTGCTTCGAGATGCAGACCCGCAAAAGTTTATTCCAATCTTCGTATCTCGTTCGTCACCTCCCTGAATTACACGTAATCTTTAACGTCCACTGGTGACTAGTTATAAAGACGTCTTTCTGTCTGGAAAATAACACCCCTGCTTAAAATCGTCGGAGCGTCCGCTACGTCACCCTTGAAGAGAATTATCACATCCATTCCGGACATTTTCGGTGCGCAACACCACCTGAAAGGAAGGAATTCTCACTCTGCATTACAATAACTGTTCTGAAGGAGACATCAAAAATATTTTGAGCTCGGTTCAAATTTACGAGAAAGATGTTTGTAGGGACTGTGCCAGGAGAAACACACTCATTAATGGATCAGCGAACCAACTACTTTGGCAGACATAATGGCAGCCGTAATACAGATGAAATGGAGACAGGTTAGATATAAGGGTGAGTCACTAACTACTGTCACCTAGAATAACTCCGAAAGTATGATAGTAGCTGAAAAGTTTGTGGGACAAATGTTGCATGGGACAACGGGGGCCATAATATGACGTTGGTTTTCGTTGCTAGGTGGGGTCGCGTCAGAGATATGAAGGTCAGCTTTGTCTTTTTAAGTGGGATGCTATAGTTTGGTATTTACTTTTTGATAATGGCTACCGAGACGAATCCAATGATGTGTAACAGTAAGGTCTTTGAAGGTCATCGAAGGTCAAAAAGGTGGCATGAACGTCCATTTACAGGTGTTCGAAGTGATGACCATTGGTATCAATGCAGTGCTGCAATTTTCTTATCATAGATTGATTGGTATTTCTGATCACTTCGGCACTTATCGAAGCACGTTCTCTGTCAATTCTTTCTCGTATATGGTGCAAATATTCGCCGAATACGGCGTAACCATCTAATGTGCCATTGACATGTGAACACCATCCGCGGTTTCGCAATACAACACTAATAGGAACGGTAAGACTAGTATCGTCGTACCAAGCGAATGTGAATGCTGTATTTCTTCGAAGAACAAGCCGGCCGATATGCTTCTCATTTACGGAGAATGCCAACAAAATTCAGTGAGAGCTCCTCAACGTACTCACCCTACGCATCGTACGTTTAAATATGTGTATGATAAATTGAGAACAACTAGATCTTTAACCCATCGGAAACATATCCTTCAAATGACAGTTACTAACGACGAAACGGAAATTGGTACTCTTGCTACTGTGGTTAGAGATCCTTGTGTAAGTCCGCGTCAAATCGCAAGGAAATCTGGTATGAGCCAGAGTGGTGTAGTTCGTGTTCTGCATCGCCATAAATATCATCCTTACCATATCAGTCTATACTAAGAATTAACTGGTACGGATTGTATGCGTCCCATTGAAATCTGCCGATGGGCTCAGCTTCAGATTGAGGGATGACACATTTATTAATTTGATTTTATTTGCTGACGAGGCTGCATTCACGAACCATGCAAATGTTAATTTGCATAACATGCATTATTGGATAACTGAAAATCCACTTTGGCCAAAAACCCTTGGTCGGTGAATGTATGGTGTGGGATTCTGGAGGACAGAATTATAGGCCCCTATTCCATCGAAGAGAATCCTAATGGTAGGAAGTACACCACATTCCTGCAAGAAACATTAGGTCTTTTATTGTAAGAAATACCTTTAGAAACAAGGAACAGAATGTGGTATCAACACGATGGATGTTCGCCACATTTTTCGCTGATGGCTAGAAATGAATCGTAGAGACATCCCCAAATAGTTGGATTGGACGCGGTGGTGTGTCGTGGCCGGCTCGTTCACTAGACTTGACGCCTCTGGATTTTTTCTTGAGGGGATTCGTAAAAGACATTGTTTATAAAAACGTTCCAACTACACTTGAAGATATGCGAGAGAGAATTGGCCGAGCATGTGCTTCGATAAGTGCCGATGTGATCAGGAATACCACTCAATCCATGATAACAAGATTGCAGCACTGCATTGATACCAATGGTCATCACTTCGAACACTTTCTATAAATGGACGTTCATGCCACCTTTGTGGCGTTCATTGACTTTCAAAGACCTTACATCACTGGGTTAGTCCCGATAGCCGCTATCAGAAAATAAGTACCAAACTATAGCATCCCAGAAAAAAAAGTTGACCTTCATATCTCTGAAGCAAAAAACACCAACGTCACGTTATGGCCCCCGTTGTCCCATGCAACTTTTGTCCCACAAATGTTTCAGCTCCTATTATACTTTAGGAGTTATTCTCGGTGGCAATAGTTAGTGACTGATCTTGTATAGGCATGCTAATAGATGGTATACGGGCCACGAACTCTGTGAAATAATAAAAGACGCATACGATGATAAAATGGAAGGTGAGTAGGTGACATAGGGAAACAGGCAGCATAAATATTGGTACTTATATCTGAAGACCGGAATACGTGAATAGTCTTAAAGGTGGTATTAACACTGGAGCGGATGTAAAAAGGATGATGCTGATGACGTTATTCATGTGAATATCACATACGTAAAAATTTAAGTACCGTATTTGTGAGCAGAAGTGAGAGAAATGGACGAAGCTGAGAAGCTCGAAACAATATAAATTTATGAGCAGTGTAGCACAAGCTTTTTACATCATCTACATCTACATCTACGTGATTACTCTGCTTTTCACAATAAAGTGCCTGGCAGAGGGTTCAGTGAACCACCTTCAAGCTGTCTCTCTACCGTTCCACTCTCGTACGGCGCGCGGGGAAAACGAGCACTTAAATTTTTCTGTGGGAGACCTGTTTTCTCTTATTGTAAAGTATGTGTGCCACGTTTGGTACCGAGAAATGAATAAACAGTGGGGTTCTAGATGAGAACTCCTCTGGAAGTGATTGTAAAAAAGAAATTTTTTGCGTCGTCAGTCTTCTGAATGGTTTGATGCGGCCCGATACGAATTCCTCTCCTGCGCCAACCTTCATTTCAGAGCAGCACTTGCGCACTACGTCCTCAGTTGTATGCTGGATGTATTCCAGTCTCTGTCTTCCCCCATTTGTTTTAAGCTCTGAAGTTCCATCTGGTACCTCGGAGGTTATTCCCTGATGCCTTAACAAATGTCCTATCATCTTGTCCCATCTTTCTCGTGTTTTACGAATGTTACTTCCATCGTCGATTCTGCAAGAGTTGACCTGTTTGTCTACAAAATTACAATAAGGCTGGGTCTGTGAGTCGTTTTAATAAACGTATATGAAATTTGATATTTTAAAGTCTTTTTAGAAACACGGTGTGTTGAACTTTTCTTAGCTATTCCAATTTCTAATTAAACTCTCTTAGCTGAGTTAAAATAGAGCTCCTCAGGAACACGCCGTGAAAGTTCCGTATCGTAACACGAATTAAAATTGTTTGGGAACATTTTTGTCATTTCTCTAAATTTTCTTTTTGAAAAACGAGTACGTAACTTTTTCTTTTATTTTTCGGCTCTTTGTTTCTCCTGCGCTAACGAATGCATTTGAATGATTACGTATCACCATCTTTATTACATTTTCATTGATTTTCTTTAACAGAAAAAATTGTATTTCGAGCTGCTGGCTATGAAAGCGACTTCAGTTTTCGTGTTTACTTGTTACTGTCTGAATCGGTTTTGCCAGACTGGTCAAATATTAGGTTTCCGATCGCATGTTGTTTCACACAAATTGCGTCTGGAAATGAGCTGTTCCAGATTCTGATTTAGTCAACACATTGGTTGTTTCTCTTCAGTTAAATATTAGAGGCAAACAGCTTCATGGTCAGTCTAATATTTCTTCTTTTGCTTCACTCTACAAGTCATTCCGTTCAGATTAGCCAAAAATATTTTAAAAGCAAGACGTAACCTGACAACCCAGGCACGTTTTAAAAATGTTCTGCGTTTATATGGGAGCGAAAATCGGATGTAGAAGCGGAAATCCAGCAGCTAGAACCACATTTCAGGAATCGATATCGGAGTGTTTACACGAGCAACTGGAAGCGGTATAAGGAAATCGGTTTATGTAATCGGTTTTTGGAGCCCCATGTAAACATTCTGAGTGACGTCTTGCAGAGACCAGGTTGAACAATCTCTCCGAGATTTCCCACTTGGTGGAGTTGCTTCTTTAAGCGAAAGCAAGGAGCGATTGCATATTAAAAATTATTACCAGAGAATAAAAAAAGAAAAAAATATGTTAAACTGATATATATTGCGATAGTCACTAATGTTTGTAATAATTAAATATTACGAAGACTCTTACATTAGTGTTCTCCCAGAAGCTCCTTTTGTTGAAGTTCCTTTTGTTGCGGTAAGAGCAAATATCGATAAAGAATGGTTTAGTGCCAAGAGTCCATTACAATATTTCTTTATGAGGAAGAATGAATTGATTAGCGGTTTTTTGCGGGCTTCACGTGATTATGAGTAAACATTGTGTAATAGTGGTATATTTAACAAAGATATAGCTGACGGTACGTAGACACACAAACCTAGACACATTTTTGTTCCTATATGTTAAAAGAATCAATAAACGTTCAGAATTATTAATTGCTCATCAAGTGGCATCAATATTTAAAAATGTAGTCGCAATTATTTATTTTACTGTGCCATGTTGAGCAAACGAATTTTTGCCTATTTGTACTCGTATAATGCTAGATAGTGGTACATGTTATGAAATATAGATTGTTGTTGCTGGTATCTGGTTCAAATGATTCAAATGGCTCTGAGGACTACGGGACTTAACTTCTGAGGTCATCAGTCCCCTAGAACTTAGAACTACTTAAACCTAACTAACATAAGGACATCACACACATCCATGCTCGAGGGAGGATTCGCACCTGCGACCGTAGCGATCGCGCGGTTCCAGACTGTATCGCCTAGAACCGCTCGGCCACTCCGCCCGGCTGGTATCTGGTACATTCGTTATAAGCTCATAATGAAATCTATTTTCTTTTTACTAGTACGCTTGTGCTGTTGCTATATCACGAAGGTGCTACATACGTTTTAATTCTCAAAAAATTAATAATGAAAGATAGTGCAATGTATGTGTTTGACAGTGTCTGTAAAGTTCGATGCAATTACCCAGACACTACTGACGATCTACAGCCGTATTAAATTATGAAATGAATTCGCAAATTGGGAATAGGGTATTACATCAACTGTATCCGCTGTATAGTCTACTATGGACGTATGAAAATTTGTGTCGAACCGGGATCCTAATCTGCATTTGATGCTTATCACGCACGGAGGCTTTAACCACATCGGCTAGCCGCAAATGCTTTTCGGGCCGATTCAAATTTTCATACACGTAGAGCCTACGTCCCACAGCGCTCCCACACTGTTCGTGTGATTTCTGCGTAGGGAGAGACAATGTTTTTTCGTCAGTTTTCTTGCTTTGGCGTAAAATACTGTTAATGCAGTGCCTATGTTTGGCAGTGTCTATAAAGGGTGGTGCATTGATCGTGACCGGGCCAAATATCTCACGTAATAAGCGTCAAACGAAATAAATACAAAGAACGAAACTTATCTAGCTTGAAGGGGGAAACCAGATGGCGCTATGGTTGGACCGCTCGATGGCGCTGCCATAGGTCAAACGGATATCTGCGTTTTTTTAAAATAGGAACCCCCATTTTTTTATTACATATCCGTGTAGTACGTAAAGAAATACGAATGTTTTAGTTGGACCACTTTTTTCGCTTTGTGAAAGTTGGCGTTGCAATAGTCACAAACATAAGGCTCACAATTTTAGACGAACAGTTGGTAACAGGTAGGTTTCTTAAAGTACAGAACGTTGGTACGTTTGAACATTTTATTTCGGTTGTTCCAATGTGATACATGTACCTTTGTGAACTTATTTCTGAGAACGCATGCTGTTACAGCGTGGCCGGCCAGTGTGACATAACGGTTCTAGGCGCTGCAGTCTGGAAGCGCGCGACCGCTATGGTCGCAGGTTTGAATCCTGCGTCGGGTATGGATGTGTGTGATGTCCTTAGGTTAGTTAGGTTTAAGTAGTTGTAAGTTCTAGGGGACTAATGACATTAGATGTTAATGGCTCAGAGCCATTTTTTATTACAGCGTGATTATCTGTAAATGCTACATTAATGCAATAAATGCTCAAAACGGTGAATGCATCTGGCAAATACGTGTAACGACATTCCTCTCAACGGCGAGTGGTTCGCCTTCCGTAATGTTCGCACATGCTTTGACAATGCGCTGACGCATGTTATCAGGCGTTGTCGGTGGATCACGATAGTAAATATCCAACTTTCCCCACAGAAAGAAATCCCTGGACGTCAGATCCGGTGAACGTGTGGGCCATGGTATAGTGCTTCGACGACCAATCCACATGTCATGAAATATACTATTCAATACCGCTTCAACCGCACGCGAGCTATGTGCCGAAGATCCATCGTTTTGGAAGTACATCGCCATTCTGTCATGCAGTGAAACATCTTGTAGTAATATCGGTAGAACATTACGTAGGAAACCAGCATACATTGCACCATTTAGATTGCCATCCATAAAATGGGGGGGGGGGGGGCAATTATCCTTCCTCCCATAATGCCGTACCATACATTAACCCGCCAAGGTCGCTGACGTTCCACCTGTCGCAGCCATCGTGGATTTTCCGTTGCCCAATAGTGCATTTTATGCCAGTTTACGTTAGCGCTGTTGGTGAATAACGCTTCGTCGCTAAATAGAACGCGTGAGAAAAATCTGTCATCTTCCCGTAATTTCTCTTGTGCCCAGTGGCAGAACTGTACACGACGTTCAAAGCTGTCGCCATGCAATTCCAGGCGCATAGAAATATGATACGGGTGCAATCGATGTTGATGTAGCATTCTCAACACCGACGTTCTTGAGATTCCCGATTCTCGGGCAATTAGTCTGCTACTGATGTGCTGATTAGCCGCCACAGCGGCTAAAATACCTAACGAGTTTCGTTCTTTGTAGTTTTTTCGTTTGATGCTTATTTCGTGAGCTATTTGGCCCGGTCTCTATCAATGGACCACCCAGCATAGTAGATGGAAATGTCCTTCGGACATGCACACATGTCTGAATGAACAGATGCTACTGTAGATCTACAACAGTATTAAATTATGAAATGTAGTCATATTCGCAAACTGGGAATACGATATTACATCAGCTGTATGGTTCACTATAGACACATGAAAATTTGTCCCGGACCAGGACTCGAACACTGATTTCCCGTTTATTACGCGTGGTCGCCTGCATCACTAAAGGACATTTGCATCGAACCATACAGACACTGTGAAATATAGAGATACTGCACTGACTGTATCTGGTGTCAGAACAAGGCGAACCGCCGAGAAAAACATTGTCTCTATGCAGGCATTACACGAGTGGTGTGCGAGCTCTATGGGACATAAGAGAGACGAGCTCTATGGGACATAAGAGAGACGAGCTCTATGGGACATAAGAGAGAGAGAGAGACGAGCTCTATGGGACATAGAGAGAGACAGTGCGACTTAAGTAAGTTCGGACCGACAGCCGAAGTGGTTCGAAGAACTAGCTCCCGCCTCTCACGAACCGCCGATTGCAGTGGCGCATATTTCCCCGAAAGTATCTCACCTTAAGGAGTTTTTTGTGGCGTCCAGTTACGTCAACGTCGACTAGACGAGTAAGCGACTACAGAGGGTCCGTGACCGATTATTGCCGAATGATGAGAGGTAATACCCGAAATCGGACTGAAAGCCATTCTCGCTTGGGTACTTGGCGGTCAGTCTGGCGTTCAGCGGGCGGCGCTCTCCTCGATTCGGACGCCTGAGCGGGCTGGTATTTGATGGCCAACCACGAATATATGGCCAGAGACTCCATACATATGGCAGACTTTCCGCTATGTCTCCAGTGCCGTCTACCTGATACGTATGAATACCGAGGGGAATGTGGTTCTGCTATGGAGGTGTGGAGGTTGACGAGACAGATGTTGGCCCAAATTCTGGGAACGATGCCTACAGTAGTGAGGCCGAAGTCCCTTCTTTCCACGTGCATGCAGTGACGTGGATCAAGAGTTTGACCATATTGTATCTTCACCAGGATGGTTGTAACCTCCCCACAAAATAAAATAATATGAATAATATTCTCATTTAGTGTAACCTCCCCACAAAATAATTTCCGTAATAAGAAATATAATTATTTGTAGCATTCAGCGTAACCTCCCACAGATAAATTCCGTAACCTACCAATAATACAATGCGACTAATCTATAACCTATCAATAATTGACTGTCAATTTAACCTGGTAAATTTTGGACGTCAGCAGTGCTGCGTCATGGCCCTGATACATTATTCTGAATAAACTGAAAAATCTTACCTTAATTAGGTCGCCGGATAACGCGTATATATCTGCTCCTATAAGAAATTTTTCTGGCGCAGCTAAGTGCAATGTTGGCCGATAGATTTGTCTTATATAAAAGGAAAGAACTGATTTTTCTTTTCAATAATCGGGATGACCAAGGATCGGAGAAATTAGTAAATTCTTTAAATTGAGATGAGTGATTGTCAAATGTTACTTTTTATGAGAAAGATTATTATTAAGAGATTTTTAGAAACATTTACATGGGACTTGATGGAACAATACTACATATGCGAGAGACTGCTTTTACCTTATACTACAACGCTCAGGCTCCGCCATCGCTGCACACGACCGGCCCAGCCAACACAGACTGCTAGCTACTACTTACTGCTACTGCCACACAGTTCCTACTGCAGTCAACACTGATCTCTGGTCTCAGATTCTCTTATAGCTTACATATCGCAGGCAGCACGTGAGCCATCCATCGAAATTACATCAGCTCGGAGTGCGCTAGCAACAAATTCTTTAATCATGGACCTCTTACATGGTGACAAACACTTTCTCGATTTTTGGAACTTCCTGTTGGAATGATTTACTCTAAGACTCTCAGGCTCTCCCGCAGTTGGGGTGTGCCGGGTATGAGACGTTAACGTTAAGTGCGTGTCAGTTTTTCGGATCAGAACAAGTGACAGAACAATACGGGCCACTTCTCTGTGAAGACGTAACCTGTCCCAGTGACGAATGAGAAGGTGCAGCGGACGTCTTGTCGCTAGTAGCCGACGGTGTTTTGTCTAATGTCAGTTCCGCCGCAACGGCGACCTTCACGTTGTACTTAGGCTTTAATTTTGCTTTTGGTGTTTAGATACTTTCTTTACCCCTAGAAAGGCACAATTGTACGAATAAAGAGTCTTTGTTTAATCCGCTCTCCTGTTCCACAAACGCACATGCACACGCACAAAATTTGTTAAGGCGACCGCTCGCGATAATTTTTACATGTCTATAGAACCACACAGCTAATGTTATACGCTATTCGCGATTTCTGAATATTTCGTAATAATGAAAGGTTAATATCCTCTCTCCCCTCTTCCCAAAAGCAATCGATAATTCAAAATTGAATCGAACAAGGTAACGCCGCGGTTAGCACAACGCGCTCATATTCACGATGACGGCAGTTTTTAAATACTCGTCCGGCTATTCAGTAGGGTTTTAGGACATATACTGTATTCGAACTTTATGAAGTACCTCGAAGAAAACGATTTATTGACACACAATCAGCACGGATTCAGAAAATATCGTTCTTGTGAAACGCCACTAGCTCTTTATACTCACGAAGTAATAAGTGCTATCGGCAGGGGATGTCAAATTGATTCCATATTTTTCGATTTCCAGAAGGCTTTCGACACCGTTCCTCACAAGCGTATTCTAATCAAACTGCGTGCCTACGGAGTATCGCCTCAGTTGTGCGACTGGATCCGTGATTTCCTGTCAGAAAGGTCACAGTTCGTGGTGACAGACGGAAAGTCATCGAATAAAACAGAAGTAATGTCCGGCGTTCCCCAAGGAAGTGTTCTAGACCCTCTATTGTTCCTGATATATATTAACGACATAGGGGACAATCTGAGTAGCCGTCTTAGATTGTTTGCAGATGATGCTGTCATTTACCGTCTTGTAAAGTCATCAGATGATCAAAACGACTAGCAAAATGATTTAGATAAGTTACCTGTATGGTGTGAAAAGTGGAAATTGACCCTGAATAAAGAAAAGTGCAAAGTTATTCTCATGAGTGCTAAAATAAATCAGCTAAATTTCGATTACGCGACAAGTCACACAAATCTGAGGGCTGTAAATTCAACTAAATACTTAGGGATTACAATGACAAATAACCTAAATTGGATCGATCACATAGATATCGTGGGGAGAGCAAAAGACAGACTGCGACTCATTGACAGAACACTTAGAAGGTGCAACAGGTCTACCAAAGAGACTGCTTACGCTACGCTTGTCCGGCCTATTCTGGAGTATTGCTGTGCGGTGTGGGATCCGCATCAGGTGGGACTGACATCGAAAAAGTACAAAGACGGTCAGCTCGTTTTGTATTATCGCGAAATAGGGGAGATAGTGTCACAGACATGATACGTGAATTGGAGTGGCACTCATTAAAACGAAGGCGTTCTTCCTGGCGACGGGATCTTCTCATGAAACTTCAATCACCAGTTTTCTCCTCCCATTGCCAAAACATTCTGTTGGCATCCACCTACAAAGGGAGAAATGACCATCACGATAAAATAAGAGAAATCAGAGCTCACACGGAAAAATTTACGTGCTCGTTTTTCGCAAGTGCCGTTCGAGAGTGGAACGGTAGAGACCCTCTGCCAGGCACTTTATTGTGAATAGTAGAGCAATCACGTAGATGTAGATGTAGATTTAGGTTGTGCATGTTTCTGGTGCCCCTTGTTAGGGCGTATTCGCTAGGTCTCCCAGTTGATATTCTTGCATTCCAGCTCGACACTGGCGGTCATGTAGTTTACCCATGTTGGTACGGTATGGTCTTCTGTCCATCATTAGGGATCAAGCAGACACAATAGCACCTCTTCAACACGGTAGGTTGCGAATTTCCATTATTTTCGTTTTTCCCTGTACAGCCAAAGCTCCGCCCTTCAATCATGTGTATAAAACTGAGAGGCCGGAGAAAATGTCGTGCTTATGTAAGAATGCAGCAGTTACGCAACCACTGCGGAAAGACGAGAGCATAACGTCGCGTGTCGCTTCTGACGATTGGAAATAATTTATTCCACTGAGCCAGCATTGCGCTGCGAAGCCGTACACACCACGTGGGTTTTTCGGCGAGAATACGTATTATTTCTTTCCTTTAGCTTGTGTCAAATTTTATTTCGTAGCACTAGTCAAACTTTGCCATGTGATCATGAACATACAACTACGTTAGATGAATAGCGAATAATAATCAATCACGACATCACGGCATACAAGTGAAACGAGATCTGACAACCATGATGGCTGAATGGTCACATCACAGCCCATATTCTTTCCCTTTCATTCCTGAGGAAATCTCAAAGGCTTTACAAGACACTAAATCAGATGAAGCCCTGTGTTTTGATGGCATACATGCTCAGAATTCCTCCTGTATGATGATAAAACATGGCTAGCTTAATTTTTCTCCAATATTATAGAGTCAGGGTTCATTTCAAGAGCCGGCCGCTGTGGTCGAGTGGTTCAAGGCGCTTCAGTCCGGGACCGCGCTGCTGCTGCGGTCGGAAGTTAAAATCCTGCCTCGGGCATGGATGTGTGTGATGTCCTTAGGATAGTTAGGTTTAAATAGTTCTAAGTCTAGGGGACTGATGACCTCGGATGTTAAGTCCCATAGTGCCTAGAGCCATTTGAACCATTCATTCCCCGAGCTATGAAACAGACGAAGATCACTGGCATCTTCAAACCAGGTAAACCCAACAACAAACCTCAAAGTTATCGTCCTTCTGCCTTTCTGAGTATCGTGTACAAATTACTTAAGAGATGGCTGTGTAGCAGAACACGTACCGAGATACTTGGAAAGATTCCTGTTGAAAAGGCCGGATTCCGACCAAACATGACTCTGTGGATCAAGTACTTTCATTGACGACTTACATAGAATATAGCTCCCACAAACAAGGCATCTGACATATTGTTTGACCTGACAGCAGCGTATTATACCGTGTGGGAGGAGCGTGTTGTCTGTCAGCCTTGCTCCGTGCAGTACCCTGCAAGAATACCCCAATTTCTTAACAATATGCTAAGTGACAGATCGTTTCAGATAATTATAGGCAACACCACATGTATCCAACAATGGCCTACCTCAAGGTCTAGCTCTGCTACAATTTAGCTTGTACATTATAGATGTGCCATAATTGTTTGGGAACATGACATTCATGAATGGCTGCAAATAGTCTCCATGTAGCCGAACAGCCGGCCGCGGTGGCCGAGCGGCTCTAGGGGCTTCCGTCCGGAACCGCGCGACTGCTACGGTCGCAGGTTCGAATCCAGCCTGGGACATGGATGTGTGATGTCCTTAGGTAAGTTAGGTTTAAGTAGTTCTAAGTTCTAGGGGACTGATGACCTCAGATGTTAAGTCTCATAGTGCTCAGAGCCTTTTGAACCATTTTTGTAGCCAAACATGCAGAGAACTCTGCTCATCATGTAAACACGCCATTACTGAGACACCACCAGTTTGCACAGTGCTTTGTTGACGTCATGAGGTCTGCGTCACGCCTTAACCCTACTATAAGCTCTTACCAACTGAAATCGTTTTTCAAATCGTCTAGGGTCCAACCGATATGGTCATTAGTTGTACGTCCCGGATTGGTTTCTCGGTTATTTCACACAGTGTTGCGTCTCTGTTAGCAATGACAACGGCACTGCTCTCGGTCGTTAAGTGAAGGCCATCGACCACTGCGTTGTCCTTGGTGAGACTTTGTACCCGAAATGTGATATTCTCCGCACACTCGTGGCACTGTGGATCTTCGATTATGGATTTCTTTAACTGTTACCGAAACGGAATGTTCCATGCGCCTAGCTCCAACTACCAATCCACTTTCGAAGTATGTTAATTCCCTTCGTGCGACCATAATCACGTCGGAAACCTTTCCACATGAATTACTTGAGTACAAGTGACAGTTCCGCCAATGCACTACCCTTTTATACCTGGTGCACGCCTTAATACCTCCATCTGTGTATGTGCATATCGATATCCCATCTTATTTGTCCTCTCAGTATAATACTTTACCATAGTTCCATAGCTTTCCCTATGTCAATAACAAACCATGGGAACCTGATCTGTCTTGGAGGACATAGAATATGCTTGACGGGATCCAGACCAACCACAGCAGATGTGATGACATAGTGTACATTTTGGGAAAGACCACCATGCAAAGTGCATTCGTGGATTTCCACACATTGTCGAAGAACACTCTCAAAATTAACACTCCCAAAACTCGTTGCAAATGGGATACATTGCATAAATAATGTCTGTCGACATAAAAGTTTTCTGTGTTTGGTACCGCGTCACCATTAGACCCAGAAGAAGGCCGCTGCAATCGTGGTCGAAACGTTGGCTTTCTATAGTAACAGTAGTTTTTACATTATGACGCGGTACCAAACCAAGAAAACTTTTATGTCGACTCACTCTGGCCGCGGAAGCCTATGCAATTATAAATAATATCTGTTTATTTGTGAATTATGTCTTGTATTATATTTATACTGTATTTTTATTTCTAGAGTGATGTGTGTCTGCCATACAATGAATAATAATAATATAGTGAAACATCAGAAGCATTTCAAATCAATACTGGTGTTCGCCAAGGAGATGGAATGTCCCCCCTTCTATTTAACATGGATCTGGAAAAAATTGTGAGGATGGGAAAAGGAAATAAAAGGAATTCAGCTTGGGATTAAAAATGAGCAGAGAAGCAGGGTGAAGTGTCTGGCTTTCGCGGACGATCTTGCAATTGTAACGAACAATAGAGAGAAAGGTAAACTTGCAGTGGAAAAACTACACGAAGTCTCACAGAAAACTGGGCTACAAATCCCCTACGAGAAAACACAGTGTATGGAAAACAACCCTGTAGATAATCTCTCCATTACTACCCAGTACGGGAAAGTGGCACAAGTTGCCCACTTCAGATATATGAGAGAGATAATCCAACCACCAGGACTGAACTCAATAGCCAATAAAGACAGAATCCCCAGATTACAAAAAGCGTATAAGCTCACTTGGAATCACTATAATAAGAAATCTATTTCTGTCAGCGTGAAACTAAGGCACTACAACACAGTAGTCCTACGAGAAGCACTTTATGCTGCAGAAACAACAGTTATTCATGGTCATATGAAGATAACAGAGACTGAAAAGTAGGAAAGAAAAATTCGGAGGAAAATATATGGACCAGTGCTTCGAGAAGGAATTTGGATGAAGACGCCAACTAGAGAGATTTATAAAGACATAGAAACCATAACACACCATTAGAAACAGAAGGATGAAATTTTATGGACATATCAACAGGATGAATAAAAGCAGGCTCACAAGGCAAATCTTTGAGATGGCAAACAAAAGCAAGAACAAGACAAAGTGCATCACTGAAGCGGAAGAAGAGATTAAAGAACTGGGGATCACAAAAGACAACATGAACATTAGAGAACATTTGAGAAACATCATAAAGAAATACACATTTAAACAAGAACAGACGGAGAACAGAACGGGAAAAAGATGGTCGGAAGAAAATGAGAGAGAACACAGTGAACGTATGAAGAGAACTTGGGAAGAACGAAGAAAGAAGAAGAAATCATGACTACTCAATCCAATCAGTCTCCCATGGAATAATCGAAAATAATAATACAGTGAGTATACTAATAATACCTTGCAGGACCCTGTAGACCTTACGAAATAGCTCGGGTAATGCCTCCTAGATACGGGTGGTACACGACAAATTAAATAGCCCTCGTGGTCCAACAGTCTTACACTAATGGAAGAAAAACCACAATACCAAGAAAGAGTTGAGCGACATAAACGAAAATTGGTAGGCGTGTTTCTACATCTGAAAGATGTCTGTTAAAATTTGGCGCCCTTCGCAAGAGAAGATACGCAAATCAGATTTGCTTTTAATATGGTCTTAAGCTTTAGTTACCTTAGCAATTGGGCGTGGCGAGTTGTTTGTCAAGAATGTCTTTAAGACGACAAAGACGTTATTATCAACAACTTCTGAGTTTAAACGAGGTCTTGTAATACCAACGAGGAGTTGGATGTTCCATCTGCGATATTGCAGAGGAACTTAACAGAGATGTAGCCAGTGTACTTGGTTGCTGGCAGCCTTAGTGACGAGAATGTACAGTCGCAAGAAGGCTGGACTCCGGACGGCCACGTGGCACTACCGAGAGGGAAGACAATCATGTTCAGCGTATGGCTGTGGTGCATAGTGCTGCGTGTGCAGCAGCAATTGGCACCGTAGTGACACAACCTGTTGTTAAAAGTCGGTTACTTCATGGACAGCTGCTAGCGAGACGCCCCGTAGCCTGCATTCCACTGACCCCAAACCACCGCCATTTGCGACTTCGGTGAAGTAAGGCGAGCGCTCGCTGTATGGCAGGTTGGAGGTCTGTTGTATTTTCTACCAACATGTTTGCGTTCTAGACCCACTGGACGTATATACATCTGGCGTTGTGGTGGGGGCTACGATTTCGTATGACAGCAGGAACATTCTCGAGTTCGTTCCACACATCCTGATTGCAAATTTTTACGTCAGTCTGGTGCTTCGACCTGTTGGACTATCATTTATGAACAGCATTCAAAATGGTTCAAATGGCTCTGAGCACTATGGGACTTAACTTCTGAAGACATCAGTCCCCTAGAACTTAGAACTACTTAAACCTAACTAACCTAACGACATCACACACATCCATGCCCGAGGCTGGATTCGAACCTGCGACCGTAGCGGTCGCGCGGTTCCAGGCTGTAGCGCCTAGAGCCGCTCGGCCACCAAGACCGGCGAACAGCATTCCAGGTGGTGTTTTCCAATAGGATAACGGTCACTCACATGCTGCTGTTGTAGCCCAACACGCTCTAGAGATTGTCGACAAGTAGCCTTGGCCTACTCGATCACCAGCTCTCTCTTCAATCGAACACATATGAGACATCATCGGATGACAAGTTCAGTGTCATCCACCAACAGCACTACTCGAACGTGTATTCACTGACAAAGTGCAAGCAACAGGTATGGAACTTCACCCCACAAACTGAGATCCAGCATCTGTACAACACGGTGCATGCACGTAAACATGCATGCCTTCAACGTTCTGGCGATTACACCAGTTATTAAACTACTAGCATTTCTAATTTGCAGCGGCTTATCTCGCTCGTACACTAACTTGTGATCTTGCAATGTTAATCACTTAATTGTATTACCTAGACGAATCTATTCACGAACTTTCATTACTGTACATTAACTATTTTTTGGTGTTGCGATGTCTTCTCCGGCAGTGTATCTGAAGTATCTGTTACGTCCATTTCAATTAGAGACTTCGATGACAATACCTTTTATGAGGTTTTTAATTTGCATGTGTTAAAAAAGCTAAGATGCACTGTGCTTTGGAGCCCACGTTTAGGTCAACCTGTAACTGATAACTCAGTTTCGAGGTCGGATGAATGTAATGGCTACCATACCCAGTAAGCCCATGTCTAGTAGAGCAATGTGTGGTCTAACTAAACAGCAGGTTTAGGGCAGCTTCACTTTTAGCTGAACTTCGTAAGTATGTAACTCAGCGTATGAACGATCATCTCATTTCTCAAATTACGCAGTTTGAGATTGCAAATGGAACCTTAAGGGCTGTGCATAAGTCTAAGAAAACAAGACAGTTAATGCATAATACGAAGGGGAACCCGACAGATTCACTTGTGCCATGTAACATTAAGAATGAAAGTAAAAATAGACCAAAAGGACCCTACAGAGAAAAACGTCTTCATTGTCGTACCTTAGTTGCCTGGAGAACTTAAATACCGGCCGAGAGCAGACACATACATGACTTAAAGGAAGTACAATGATCCAGAGTATGGAACTCTAACATAGATCCACAAACGATCTGGCCGTAAGAACAGAGAACTATGAAAAATAGAGGTGATGTACAAGGTGCGTCTGAAAGGTTCGGCCTTCAAAGTGATTACCATTACTTACAATATACATTTTACTTTGGTTGTAAAGCTGTTGGAAAATGACAGGGAACTCAGTAGGACAGTGTCTATATTTTATAGTGTCTGCAGAGTTCGATGTAATGTTCCTTCGGACACACATACATACATATCCGAAGGAACAGACACTGCTGATGATTGCCGTATGAAATTATCGTGCACATTCACTAACTGGGAATATGAGTGTACACCGGCTATACGATTAACTAATAGTATGTGAAAATGTATTCCGGACTTGAACTCGAACCTGGATTTCCCACTTTGAGCGAGTGATCAGCTTAAGCACTTTGGCTGTCTGTACACTACTAGTGCCTAGACCCAAACTTCCATATGTCTAGTTTCAACATACCGTAGTGGTCACATACAAATCGTATGATTTTCGCACAGGGAGAGACATTGTTTTTGCTTGTCAGGTTGTCTTGCTTTGGGATGAAATACAGACACTGCCTTCTCAGTCTCTAACAAAACATCTGCTCACAGACGTCGTCTACCAAAAGGATCCATTGACTGAAAGTGCAGCAGCTGTGTCAGGTGTTAGACGATGTCCAAAACTCAATGGATATGTTGTTGTTGTTGTTTTCAAACCAGACTGGTTTGATACAGCTCTCGATGTTAGTCGATCCTGTGCAGCTCTCTTCGTCTCTGCTTAACCAATACACACTGAAGTGACAAACGCTGCGGGATAGCGATAAGCAAATGTACACATGGCAATAGTATCGCGTGCAGAGGGTATAAAAGGACAGTGTATTGACGGAACTGTCTTTTATACTCAGGCGATCCATATGGAAAGGTATCCGACATGATTAATGCCGGGCGACAGGAACTAACAGACGTTTAACGCGGAATGATAGTTAGACCTTTGAGGGTAACCCCAAAGGAAGGTCTCATACTTCTTTATAAGTACAGAACTCTGTGTGGCAGTTGGTCACTCCGTTATGAAGAGTGCTTCACGCGCTGTGTGTAAAGAGGCGCACGCCGCGCTGAGGCGCTCATCAGTCTTGGCTTGGCAGCCGTTGAGAATGGAGCTCCCGTTGGATGTTACCGCCAAGTGCGAATTGCTCGCAGTTATTCGGATTTTGAACGCAAAGGGAACTGCGCCGATTGAAATCCATCGCCAATTGACGAAAGTGTATGGTGAGTCGTGCATAGATGTCAAAAATGTTCGCAAGTGGTTTAGAGACTTATCAACTGGTCGGACCGAAATTCACGACGAACAAAGGAGCTGGAGACCGTCAATGTCCGAGACAGTGTTCAAGGTTGAGCAAAGCATGCGTGAAGATCGGCGGATCAACCTGGCTGATCTCTGCACGTTGGTTCCTGAGGTTTCCCTAAGCACTGCTCACTGAATTTTAACGGAAACATTGAACTACCGAAAGGTGTGCGTAAGATGGGTGCCACGCATGCTAACTGAGGACCACATGCGGCAACGAGTTGATACTTCCCGCGCATTTCTTCACCGCCTTGCAGCCGAACAGGACAACTTTCTGGACTCAGTTGGCACCGATGACGAAACCTGGGCATACCACTTTGGCCGGAAAGCGATTCAGCTCCGACGACGAGGTTAAAGAGGAGGTTCACAACTTTCTTAACAGCATGGCGGCGAGCTGGTATGACATGGGCATACAAAAACTGCCACAGCGTCTACAAAAATGCATCGACAGAAAAGGGTACTCATGTCGAAAAACAGCTAAATGTTCAAGTTGTAAACTTATGTAAACCATTGTAGAAATAAACAGGTCTATGTACCTATAGACCTTAATTTTGGGATTACCCTCGTAGATGCATAGGACATTCCATTTCGGAAATCATTAGGTAATTTAGTATTCCGAGATCCACAGTGGCAAGGGTGTGCCAGGAATACAAAATTTCAGGTTTACCTATAATCACGGATAACGCAGTTGTCTACGGCTTTCATTTAACGACCGAGAGCAGTGGCGATTGTGCAGAATTGTCAGTGTTAACAGACAAGCAACACTGCGTGAAATGACTGCAGAAATCAATGTGGGGCGCACAACAAACGTAAATGTTATGACAGCGTGGTGAAACTTGGCGTTAATGGGCTATGGCAGCAGACGACGGACGCGAGTGCCTTTGCTAACAGCACGAGCTCGCCTGCAACGCGTCTTCTGGACTCGTGACCATATCAGTTGGACCCTAGATGACTCGAAAATCGTGGCCTGATCATATGAGTCCCGATTTCAGCTGGTAAGATCTGATAGAAGGGTTCGAGTGTGGCAGAGCTATGTTCTCAACAAGGCACTGTGCAAGCTGGTGGTGGCTCCATACATGGGCTGTGTTTTCATGGAATGGACTGGGTCTTTTGGTCCAACTGAACAGAACGTTGACTAGGAAATGCTATGTTCGGCTACTTGAAGACCATTTGCAGCCACTCATGGAATTCATGTTCCCAAACAATGATGGAATTTTTGTGGATGTTAATGTGCCGTGTCACCGAACCGCAATTGTTCGTGATTGGTTTGAAGAACATTCTGGACATTTCGAGTAAACGGTTTTGCCACCCAGATCAACAGACATGAATAACATCGAACATTTATGGTACATAATCGAGGGATCAATTCGTCCACAAAATCCTGCACCGGAAACACTTTCGCAGTTATTGACAGCTACAAAGGGTTCATGGCTCAATATTTAAGCAGGGGACATTCAGTGACGTTGAGTCCATGCCGCGTCGAGATGCCTTACTAAGCCGGGCAAAAGGAGGTCCGACCCGATATTAGGAGGTATCCCATGACTTTCGTTACCTCAGCGTAAATCGCATCCATTTGAACCTGCTTACTGTATTCAACCTTCATAAAAGGCTACACCCTTAATAAATATTCTCGGAAAATAGTTCTTGAGACTAATTTGTGAAAGACCTTGAAAGTGTCTTTTATACAGGGTGTCCAAGTGGAATGGTCAATGTTGAAACGTTTGACAGAAACGATCATTCGAAGCAAAAAAGTCTAGTAAATACAGGCTCTAAAACGCTTAACTGAAGAGCCATGAGCGCTTTTTCAATAGAAGAGACGTTTCACAGCAGAGAAGATGAAGTTTTCGTAGCTCTTGACGTATGCCTTTTAGAGCTTATATTTACTAGGCCTTTGTGTTTCAAATGATCGTTCCCTCCGTATCCAAGAATATTGACAATTTCTCCTGGAACATCCTGTCTTTGACGTCTCCTATGCATTCAGTTTATACGTGGCCACTACTTACGAGAAACTTTTACTGTTATCTCTGAATCAGCTGGTCGACTTCTGTATGTCTACTGTGATTTTCTCTGCTGTCGATCTTTTGAGCGTAGTTCGATCTCAGCCAATGAGGAACAAGCACGCTCAGATACTTGTCGTGGTTTGCGAGTTTTGAACGAGGCCAAAGAATTCTTGTTCGTTCTGTTCTGTTCTGTTCGATGCTGTGCTAGAGTGAATGTGTACTTTTCTTACCATGTAATATAGCGTGTTATTGAAACTGGCTGCACAAAAGTGTGCTGAGAAGGAGATTCCTCTGCAGTTGAGAGGGTCTTTGAATCATTAGCCTCATTCCGTTTACGTTTAGTAGCTGTAGGCTGTGAAGATGATGTTTGGCTCATTTTGAGAAAATCTCCCATGATTGCCAGCGTCTCCGACGGTACGCTCCCAACAACTGCCTCTCCCCCTCCCACCCCCCACCCCACCCCACCCCTTCAAAGGGGGGCTTTCAGTCTAATAGAATTTTTTAAATGTGGTAAGACGCCCTTTAAACATTCATTGATATGTTTCTAAATAATGCGAAACAACCTGATACTTTCACACAAAAAAATTACTTCCTGCCAGATTAAAATTGTGTCCCAGAACGGGACTCGAACCTGAGACCTTTGCCTTTTGCAGGCGAGTGCTCTACCGACCGACATATCTTTTTTTAACAAAATATCTTACGAGCCCTTTAAAAATGTTTGTTAACCGAAGAGTTAGTCCACATTTTATCCTCACAACCGTACCTCTGTCAGTAGCTCATGTCTTTCCTTCGAAACCTCAAAAAAGTTCTCCTGTATATCCTACGGGACTAGCACTTACGCAACTAAGTACATTGCAAGGACATAGCTTAGCCAGAGCCTAGGGGATTGTTTTATGAATGAACTTTCACTTTTCAGCGGAGTGTGTGCTGATCTGAAACCTCTTGGCAGATTAAGACTTTGTGTTGCAGCAGGAATCAAAGTTGGGTCTTTCGCCTTTATCCTAGAATTTTTAAAATAAACTTTGCGATGCACAGCCGGAAATTTGTGAAACCTTTTCACCCTAACTTCGGGTGACTTTGGTCCACGTTTTACTTACCATCTGTGTTTAGAGATAATTGTTCTTACTAGAAGTAATGTACCGCTTGTCTCAGATACGGCTGGATGAATATACACTGAAAGTATTACGAAACGAACATAGAAATCAACTTCAAACAATGAGAAAACTTAACTTAAAAAAAGAAATTAGCACTAAAACAATTTCAAAAATAGAGACAATAACCTCCTCCTGAAAGCCATTTCCTGTTTCTCCTAAAGTTTTCCACGCAGCCTCTTCCATCAAGTTCTTTCGTGTTGTCAGAAGATGTTTCTTATCAATCCATTGGCATGTTTCTCCTTTGTAACTAAGTCACAAAGTCATTAAGACTATTTTGTAGCAGTGTATAATATGATTTATGAGGAAATTTTTCAGTTTCTACGTCACTGACCGTTTTACTCAAGTCATTAAATCCTCGTTCAATTTCTTCAAGTTCCACTAAATCGTTACCATAAACCAAAACTAAAGCTTTCTCAGACTCAATCAACAGTAATACGAAAGGAGATTTTATACATGGAAGAGATCTAAAGACACTAGCAGGTGACAGATAGGTTATATAATGGTAAGACTAAGATCACGGAGCCAAATTTTGAAATGAAAACATTTGCAGGGGCAGAAGTGGACTGTCCGTAATTTAATGGCCATGAACTGCAGGATTAAAACTGAAGAAATAGCCGAGGTATGAAATTAATTAGATAAGACCTGGATAAGTTCAACGAATGAGAGGCCGTTGACGGTTTCAAAGGGATTGACTAAACGAATAAGTAGCTTTGAAAGAGAAATGGTGACTGCACCAGAGGATCCAATAGGCAAAAATAAAGGGCCCAGCAGACATCCTTGAATACATGAGATGTTGAAATTAACTGACAAAAGGAGAAAAATGCAGCACATCAGAATACAGACGACTAAAAATGAGACGCCAAAGTGCAAAATGCTGAACCAAAAATGGCTAAATACGTTATAGAAGTCTGTAGAAGCATGAACGCTTACAAAAAAGATAAATGCCGCCTAAAGGATCATTAAAGTGATCTTTGGAGAAAAAAGCCGCATCTGCCGGATTTTAAGAGCACAGATGGCACGCCATAACTAAGCAAACAAGAGAAGACTGAAATCTGGAAGGAATACAAGGGCGGCTTATAGAAGAAAATGAAGACAATTTTGAATACAGAGAAGTGGAAATAGGTGTGAAATGAGAGAGAAGGTACTGTTAAAAGAATTTGGCAGAGCACTGAAACGCCTAAGTCGAAGCAAGGTTCCTAGAATAGATGATAGTGAACCATGACAAAACTATTGTATCTGATGTGAAGATATATGACGCTGGCAAAACACACTCAGGGGTCAAGACGAATGTAATAATCCCAATTCCAAAGAAAGCAGACGATGACACGAGTGAATATTGCCGAACCAGCAAGTTAGTAAGTCTTGGTTGCAAAAACTAACACGAATTATTGACTGTGCGGCTGATCCCGGCGGAGGTTCGAGTCCTCCGTCGGGCATGGGTGTGTGTGTTTGTCCTTATGATAATTTAGGTTAAGTAGCTTAGGGACTGATGACCTTACCAGTTAAGTCCCATAAGATTTCACACACATTTTTGAACGAATTATTTACAGAAGACTGCGAAAGCTGGTTGCGTTGACATTAGGAAAGATCAATATGGATTCCTGATACATGTTGAAATACGGAGGTAATACTGACCCTACGATTACCTTAAAACATAGGCTGAAAAAAGGCAAACGTGCTTATACTACTTGTAGATTTAGAGAAAGCATATGGCAATGTTTACTGGCAAACACATTTTGAAATTCTGAATGTAACAGGTATAAAATACAGAGAGGGAAAAGTTATTGACAGCTTGTACAGAAATCATCTTGCAGTTATAGGAGTCGGCTTACATGAAAGAGAAGCAGACTGGTTGAGACGTGGAGGAGACAGGGTAGTAGTCTATTGTTATCAGTCCACACACTGGACAAGCGGCAAGGGAAACCAAGGAGAAATGAGGAAAGAGAAATGAAGTTCATGGAGAAGAAATACCAAGTCTGAGGTTTTCTGCCGATATTGTAATCAGAGACGACAAAGAAGATCAACTGGAAGGAATGGGTAGAGCATGAGTAATGGAAGTGAAACTTTCATACCCTTATATTACACAAAGTGTTATTACCAATTAGAATTAAAACGAATGAAAGTCTTTGAAAAAAGGTTGGGAAATGAAGATATGGTTCAAATGGCTCTGAGCACTATGTGACTTGATATCTTAGATCATCAGTCCCGTAGAACTTAGAACCACTTAAACCTAACTAACCTAAGGACATCACACACATCCATGCCCGAGGCAGGATTCGAACCTGCGACCGTAGCAGTCCCGCGGTTCCGGACTGCAGAACCTAGAACCGCACGGCCACCGCGGCCGCCAAATGAAGATAAACGAAAGTTAAACGAAGGTAAGAAGTGTAGTCGAATTAAAACAGGTGTTACTGAGAGAACTAGATTAGGAAAAAGACACACCAAAAATAGTCGATGCGCTTTGTTATTTGAGCTGCGAAATAAACGACGATGGTCGAAGTAGACAAGATAGCAAGGAAAGCGTTTCTGGAAAAGGAGATATTTGTTAACTAACTAAGTGTTAGGAAATCTTTTCTTATATTATTTGCTTGGTGTTTGGCCTTTCACAGAAATGATGACGATGAACAAGTCAAGCAAGAAAAGAATAAAAGGTTTTAAAATGTGGTGCTACAGAAAAATCGAATAACTGATGAGGAGGCACTGAATCGAATTCAACATTTTGCCAAGGTTGTGTCGATTACACTGCACAATATTCGTTGGGACGCCCCTTCACATCCCCCATAGCGTCCCGACCGATTTCGATATTTTTGGAGTCCTGAAGAAAGGCATTAGTGGCCGTCGATTTGCTGTGAACAAAGAGGTGTACGCC
Organism: Schistocerca gregaria; assembly: GCF_023897955.1. Lineage (NCBI taxonomy): Eukaryota > Metazoa > Arthropoda > Insecta > Orthoptera > Acrididae > Schistocerca > Schistocerca gregaria. The sequence goes on from NC_064927.1 coordinate 259,762,302, forward strand.
TGGGTACAATCATGGTTCCGTAGGCAGCCGAAACATTTTTCCATGAAGGCACTGATCGTCGTGTCTCACAATGGGATAAACCTATTATCAGTTATGACGATTATTTTTAAAATCATAAAGAGCTTATTTTTTCCGTCTGGATCGTTTTCATTTAACTGCCCCTTATAGTTTCGTATAGTCTCTGTCTTACCATTATATAATCCATACGACATCCTTCGGTGTCTCTGCGTCAAATGATTTTTACACCCTGATTTAGTTATGATTAAACTGTGTTCTAAATACTACTACTAATTCCTTTTCCTTTCTATTCCTTTCCCTTCGTCCATCTTCCCCCATTATTTTTTCTTCTCTTCCTTTTCACGTATTTGTCAGTTATCAGAAAAATATTCGGTTTCATTATTAAAATGCAATCTAACTCTTGATTAACACAGTACAAGGAACTGACTGGAACGAGTGAAGTTTCAGGTCTTTGTCATTTCTTCCTGGACCGCACATGTAAAAGTTTCCCATGGTTTTCGTGGAGGAAAAATATTGAGACAAAAGTAGTGCAACTTCTGAAATTCTAGCATGTAGTTAAATTTTTTTTGCTAAATATGGTAACCAATAATATCAAATTTTTATCACCAATTTTGTCACAAAGAAAGAATTTAAAGTTACTCACCCTCGTCCAGGACAAAAGACGGTCCATTCTTAAAATAATGTAGGAGCTTATAAAACCAAGAAACCGAAATCAGAAAGTAGATGTAGCGTGGGTTAGAAGCAGCATAATTGTAACCAATAAAGAGACGGTTGACAAACTGGTAAAGTGGCAATGCCTAATTGGTTATGTCTTGATATTATGCTCAGCATAAAAAGAATTCTAGGTCTGTTTGCCACCGAGAATTACGACCGAGTGAAAAGAACAGTGGAACACGTCAAAATGAGTTTGGGGTGGCAGAGGTAAGACCTGTCATCCCGATCAAGATCTGATCTACAGATCGTCTTTTGTCAAACCGAACCGTTAACAACATTTGCAGGATAAGATTTGGTCTTGGATGTTTTCTGCCTCAACTGTAGCTGAGGTATAGCTTCATATTGCACTATTATGATGTGTAATAGTGTAATATGGAGCTATACCTGATATATGGAAGTGAAAATGGCCATAAGTGTGTAACTAAATGGCAAAACTATCATCACAGCATAACTGTAATAATGGTGCTTCATCTTTTTGTAAGTACAGATATATTTTCGTCAAATGCCGCCTTACCACTTACAATTGTCCCACTTGTATTTGTGTAGTCAGCAGCAAATAATTATTTTGAATTTTGTATTTATACAGTGATCTCCAACAGTACAAACATGTAAATGAATGTATAAACACCTGAAGATGGGCGCAAGCCCGAAACCGGTCGTGTGACTAATAAATAACATTTTATTGTGACTGGTAGCGGATATTTTTCTACAGCCCCATAAAGGAACAGTCACGGAGTTCCACAGCATCCACTATGGATAAAATTCAAGTAATCGCTCTGTTTTCCGTGCGCCATTATTTAATCACTAGAGTTTAATGCATTGTTGGAAAATACAGTTTTATAATGATACCTTATATGTTGTTATTGTAGTCTTCAGTCCTGAGACTGGTTTGATGCAGCTCTCCATGCTACTCTATCCTGTGCAAGGTTCTTCATCTCCCAGTACCTACTACAGCCTACATTTTTCTGAATCAGTTTAGTGTATTCATCTCTTGGTCTCCCTCTACGATTTTTACCCTCCACTCTGCCCTCCAATGTTAAACTGGTTATCCCTTGATGCCTCAGAACATGTCCTACCAACCGATCCTTCTTCTGGTCAAGTTGTGCCACAAACTTCTCTTCTCCCCAATCCTATTCAATACCTCCTCATTACTTGTGTGATCTACCCATCTAATCTTCAGCATTCTTCTGTAGCACCACATTTCGAAAGCTTCTATTCTCTTCTTGTCCAAACTATTTATCGTCCATGTTTCACTTCCATACATGGATACGCTCCATACAAATACTTTCAGAAACGACTTCCTGACACTTAAATCTATACTCGATGTTAACAAATTTTTCTTCTTCAGAAACGCTTTCCTTGCCATTGAAAGTCTACATTTTATATCCTCTCTACATCGACCATCATCAGTTATTTTGCTCCCCAAATAGCAAAACTCCTTTACTGCTTTAAGTGTCTCACTTCCTAATCGAATTCCCTCAGCATCACCCGACTTAATTCGACTACATTCCATTATCCTCGTTTTGCTTTTGTTGATGTTCATCTCAGATCCTCCTTTCATGACACTGTCCATTCCGTTCAACTGCTCTTCCAAGTCCTTTGCTGCCTCTGACAGAATTACAATGTCATCGGCGAACCTCAAAGTTTTTATTTCTTCTCCATGGATTTTAATACGTACTCTGAATGTTTCTTTTGTTTCCTTCACCTTATATAATGTCTTACAATACTTTCTCCCGTTCTGCCAGAGATGCTTTTAGGAACATTTATTTCAGAAAAGTTTTGGAACGTTTCCTATAGCTAACATCGTCCCGAGATCGATACCTTTTCGACCAGCCGATCTGGCAGTTCATTTTAGTATGTGCCTGTTTGAGATTTAATCTAAGTAAAGTCTGTAACCCAGGCATTATTTTGCATCATTCTAATCTTGTTATTTGTTTCATCAATTACACTATTGTGATGGTATGTATTCCTCAATTTTGGGCTACCATCGGCCTATATTATGACGTGATAAGCTTTACAAAAGCATTATATGTTTAATGTGAACTGAGAATTAATACATACCAAAGCCTGTTGAGCATTCCAATTGGTTTTCTGAAAGAAGTTTGTTCGGAAGACCTGATCTTAATAATTTAATGAAACTCATTTCAAACACAAGAACGATAATTGCTGAGTACAGCTGTCAATAAACAAACGGAACTATTGTAAAAATCGTACGGACCAACTATTAATAAATGAAACGTTCTCCAAACTGGAATAATGTTACGCAGCAGGACCACCATCTCAGTTGTGGGATACTGAAACCCAGCTTCTTTATGTGCATCATTTGTGTTTGTACGCTAATCTAAGGAAAATAAATGAAACAAATAGTACACTGCATGACAAAAAAAGTGAAGCTTACAGAAAGAGAGAGGAAACGAATCCTCACGGGCTGAGAGGGTATGTGATGTTACTGCGATGGTGGTGGTGATGATGTTTGGTTTGTGAGCGCTGAAATGCGCGGTCATCAGCGCCCATACAGTCTCAATTTTTTCACAGTCCAATTTTTTAACGCAGTCTAATCTAGCCACTGTCACGAATGATGATGATTATGAAATGGTGAGGACGACACAAAAACCCAGTCCCCAGGCAAAGGAAATCCCCAACCCAGCCGGGAATCGAACCCGGGACCCCTTAATCCAGACGCAGCAACGCTAGCCACTAGACAACGAGCTGCGGACTGTAACTGCAGTGACTACAAAATCGATTCAAAATCTGCAAAGATCTTGGCAATATGAGCCCCAAAGATCTTGGCAATATGAGCCCACTTATCAATACAACGTTCAGACCCATCTGGCCTGAATTCATGCTCTGATTCGGTTGAAAAGGGTTTCAAAGCCGTTGTATTCCGTACAGAGGCAAAGAGACCCATAACTGATAGTAAAAAGGTCCTCGATATCCTGGATACAGGCGCCTGGACAGTGTCCCCGTCCGAGCTGGTCTCACAAACGTTCAATCGGGGACAGGTCTGAGGATCTTGCTGTCCGAAGAAGTACCTCAGCATCAGGCTTGCGTTGATGAGCATTGTTTTGTTGAAAAATAGCATGACAATACTGTTGCATGAGAGATAACACACGAGGACGCAGGATGTCCGGACATATCATTATGCCATGAGATTTCCCTGAATCACTATCACCTGTGTCCGCCCCGATAGATGAGTGGTCAGAATGACGGATTGCCGTCCTATGGGCCCAGGTTCGATTCCCGGCTAGGTCAGTGATTTTCTCCGCTCAGGGAGTTGGTGTCGTCCTGTCTTCATCATCATTTCATTCCCATCTGGCGCGAATGTCACCCAGAGTGGCGTCGAATGTAATAAGACCTGCACTAAGGCGGCCGGACCTGCCAATGACGCCAAACGCTCATTTCCCTTTTCCACTACCAACTGTGATCTGAAGTCATACCCGCTGGCTCCCCACACACAACTCAACTCATGAGCTGTGCATTTCCACAACATTAGAAGAATGTGACCTCCCTCCAGATGGCCTCTCTCCAGGTCACCATCATACTCGCTGAAGGTGGTCATTCGGGTTAGTGGTGAATTGCGTCTTATCGCTGAACACAAAGTGGCGTCATTTATCAGCAGATCATGCTCCCGGTCATGGCATCACCCCAGATTCAGCCGTTTGTGTTAACAACAGGCTACGTGTGGGAGAGCAGTGCCCTAGGCTGTCGGCTACTAGTTTCTGACCAATGTTGCAGGCTGTCCATTACTTGGCTCTGACGGCAAGTGCAAATGTGAAGTGATTACATAAGCTTGATGAACGATACGGCAATCCTTCATTGTGATGGTCAGACGTGGACGACAAGAAACTTGAGGTCGATGACGCCTCGCTTTAATGTTGGCTGACGATTCCCAGATGGTCAAAGTGGTTCTGTTTCCTCCGTGAAAGTGGCTTTTATTCTCAGTTTTAAGGTTTTTAATCTCACTCTGGTGTTGGGGCAGGGCAGTGAGGGTTGGGGTGTGTCCCACTGTGTTAGGGGATTCCCGACTCCCCTCCCTGGCCAAGGTCCTCTTGTCTTTCCCTTTTACTCTGTTTTTATCACTTTTTAGAACTGGTTAGTCTCCTTTTCCCATAAGCACTTCTACATTCTAGCGGTTGCACCCTTTTAAATAGCAGGTGGTTTTGCCTCTTCTGCTTCAGCAGTGGGATATTTCCTGCCTCTGGCATAGCCTTGGGGTTACTCTGTTGCTGACTTCCCTCATTTTGTTTTTACCATCGACAACACGACTGCACTTTCACGTTTTTTAGCCTTTTCCCTTTTATCTTTCTGACTTTTCAGAGATTGTCTGAATGGACCACATTTGAAACAAGGGACTGATGACCTTGCTGTTTGGTCCCTTCAACCCCAACCAACTAACCAATCCATTACGCCTCACCTTATGTCCCCAAATAGCCCAACATCGGGCGACTGTCATATCTGAATTCCCCAGAAATCTGGAAATTGCATGGATCTAGCAGCTGGCTAAATGGAGACACAAAATGAGGGCCCTCTCAAACTACTCTGTCCTGTACTGATAACACTGTCTCACAAGAGCACGAGCCACCTCTGTGTCCTTCACAGTGATCAGTGAACGTCTAAAATTGCTCACACCACTCTTATACCTTAGGAGCCTGGGTATCTACACTAAACCGAGCGGGGTGGCGCAGTGGTTACCACACTGGGCTCGCATTCTGGAGGACGACAGTTCAATCCCGCACCCGCCCATCCTGATTTAGGTTTTCCGTGATTTCCCTAAGTCGCTCTAGGCAAATTCCGGGATGGTTCCTTTGAAAGGGCACGGCCGAGTTCCTTCCCCATCCTTCCCTAATCCAATGAGATCGATGTCCTCAGTGGTCTCATCACCCAGACAATCCAACCAAACCTCCTATCCCTATCAGTTAACAACACTAAACTCTTACAGTACTACCACACCCTGGTGGACGTTCTCATCATTAGCATACTGGCCTATGGTCTGAAAGGTTAGGAAATCACATTGCCATCCGACTGGGTGATTCACTTTTTTGTCAGGCAGTGTATTTTCATTACGGTTGGAAGTATTTATTTACATATTTGACAGACAATGGAGACCAAGGTGCGGGATGCGGTGGCGGCGGCGACGCTTCGCTGCGTTCAGCGCGGAGCGCCAGCAGGCCGGAGTCGGCGGCTCAGCTCCCTCTGCAGCAGCTGGCGCTCGTGGCGGGCGCCCGCCAGCACGGATCGGTTCTCCGCCAGGCGGCGAGCCAGGTAGGGCAGCGCCTGTCCCAGGCCGCCCACGGGGACCGACTTGTACACCGTGTAGCCCGCAGCGGCTGCGAACACACCGCACCACCTTCATTCGGTTTTCCTCCTGCCGCCGACCTCCGTTAAGTCGAAGCAAGAAACATTTCCAAAAGGAGTGTAATTCATGTCAGTTGGTTATAATCAAAGTGCAGCTGTTCACAAAGTTCCGGTGTCGGCTGTAATTATAGTATGACAGCAAAACTTGGTAGATATGCTAATGCGTAAATGCGGGACTGATTTATGATGGAAAAAATTAGTTCCAATTTTGGCCACCAGGTGCAAATTTGGCGCTGTGAATGCAAAAAAGATCTAGAGAAAAGTTTCCAAATGTAATGGACCAGGAATGGTACGTGAACAGCATGAAACGAATACGAGGGTAATCCCAAAAGTAAGGTCTCCTACTTTTTTATAAGTATAGAACTCTGTTTGTGTGGCAGTTGGTCACACTGTTATAAATAGTGCATCACGCGCTGTGTGTAAACATAGGAAACGTTAGCGACGGCCCCGGACATTTGCACAAGCCCTGCCCATTTACCCCCCTCCACACGTACCCCACGCCACACCAACCACGAGCGCATCAATATTATCTTAGCTAGTCCTCGTCGGTGTCGTGTTTTTGTTCGTCGTTTTTTGTTTTACTGCGGTTGTTCATACTAGCAGTGCTGTGCTGTTAGTACTTTTTAGCAGTTTGTGTAATACTGTCAAAATGAAACATAGATATGCACTCTCAATAAAGTTATTATACGAAAGGTACCTAATCTTGACTGTTGTGGCCAACTGTTGTCGAAACTGATATCTAACAGACATTAAAGTACGATAAGATGTGTTGGAATGACACTGACGAAATTCTGTACATACTGTATGTTTAACAATAGCCAACTCTAAAGCTCTCAAACACTGAAGAAGAACTCAAGGTAATTTCGTGTCTGCTATAAGCAGTCATAAGAGTCCACAAATAAAAATTCACCCATTACACAGGTAAATATTAATGAAGAATGTCACTGTATAAATATCTGACTGCTTGCATTACGCATTTCTACATTATCCCACTCCTATATTCTTTAGTCTTAATGAGGTAATCAGAAACAAACGAAGACATCGACTTTGCCTTGTTTATGCACAACATTGACTTTAGACAATCGAGACAATGGACATACTACCAATTAATATTTCCCAACAGAATTTCTTACACTACGCGAGGCGACGGAAATTTGCGCTCACTGCAGTTAACAAATATTAGATTTTTTTGATATACTGCAGATAAAAGCTCATGAAATAAAGAAGACAGTGTGGATACCATTTTTATTTTTCTTTCTTATTGATGATTTTTCAACTCGCATATTCAATAAACATATTTCTAATTCTTTTCACAATGGTACAGGAAAAACTGTATTTCGTACTAACTACTGATTTTCTCCCTTGTTATGACTGGCATATCTGTGATACGAACAACTTTGACGTTGGATCATGCGGCACACCGTGGGCGGAGCTTAGGATATGGAGTGGTGTGGAGGGGGGTGATTGGGCGGGACTTGTGCACCGTCCGGGGCTGTCGCTAACGTTACGTGTAAACATGCGCACGCCCCGCTGAGGCGCTCGGTCTTGGCTTGGCAGCCGTTGAGAATGGAACTCCCGTTGGATGTCACCGTCAAGTGCGAACTGCGCGCAGTTATTCGGTTATTGAGCTCAAAGGGCAAGGCGCCGATTGAAATCCATCGCCAATTGACGGAAGTGTATGGTGAGTCGTGCATGGATGTCAAAAGTCTTCGTAAGTGATGTAGAGAGCTTACAGCTGGTTGGAGTGAAATTCACGACGAACAAAGGAGCGGGAGACCGTCAGTTTCTGAGGAGACAGTGTTGAAGGTTGAGCAAAGCATGCGTGAAGATCGGCGGATCACCCTGAATGATCTCTGCACATTGGTTCCTGCGGTTTCTCGAAGCACCGCTGACACAATTTTAACGGAAACATTGAACTACCAGAAAGTGGGCGCTAGATGAGTGCCACGCATGCTGACTGAGGACCACATGTGGCAACGAGTTGATGCTTCCCGCGCATTTCTTCGCCGCCTTGCAGCCGAACAGGACAACTTTCTGGACTTAATTCTAACGGGTGACGAAACTTGGGCATACCACTTTACACCTAAGACCAAGCAACAATTACGCAAGTGGCGGCATCCTTCTTCACCAAAGCAGTGGAAATTCAAACAAAAACAGTTTGCCGGTAAAGTCATGACGACCGTTCATTGGGATCGGAAACGGGTATTGTTAGTCGATTTTTTGCCCACTGGGACTACAATTAACGCCGACAGATACTATGAGACTCTGAAAAAACTCAAACGGAGAAGAAGAATGTTGAGCAAGGGCGTACACATTCTCCATGACAACGCTCGCCCAAACATCGCTCGGCAAACCGTTGCTATCTTGCAACAGTATCAGTGGAACATAATCACCCACCCACCATATAGTCCTGACTTGGCGCCCAGTGACTAACACCTGTTCCCTAGGTTTAAAGAACATTTGGCCAGAAAGCGATTCAGCTCTGACGACGAGGTGAAAGAAGAGGTTCATAACTTTCTGAACAGCATGGCGGTGAGCTGGTATGACATCAGATTACAAAAACTGCCACAGCGTCTACAAAAATGAATCGACAGAAATTGTGATTATGTCGAAAAATAGCGTAATGTTCAAGCTGTAAAGTGATGTAAACCATTGTAGAAATAAACATGTCTATGTATTTATTAAAAAAATAGTAGACTTTACTTTTGGGATTATCCTCGTAGTATTCCTAACTGCCACTTACACGGTTTGTTCGACATGAGCAACGGAATTGTCGATGAGATGCCGCAACCGTAAAACGACGTGATCAACAGTTTCTCGCAGCGATTCCATTGGAATCTGAGCAACGTGTTCCTGCATACTAGCCTTCAGATAAGGTAGAGACCGAATGTGTCAACGGTAAACACATTCTTTTAGAAATTCTCTGAACCAAAAATCACATGGATTCAGGTCAGGTGGTCTTGCAGGCCAAGCATCTGGAAAAAGCTCTGGAGATGGCACGTTCGTGAAATGTTGCATCGTACAGATCTTTCGTTGAGCGAATGACAAGAACTGTTACCGCATCTTGAGTGAAAACAGTGCTTTTCAAACGCAGGAATCATGTGCTGTACAAGTTGGTCTCGATAACATGGAGACGTAGTGGTGCACCTGACAGGCCCTCTGGGTGTATTCTGTGAATCACATACAGCTAGTCAAAGTGCTCCTCGTGCACGACACCCACTTTAACAGGACTCCAAATTCGGCAGCGCTGTGTATTCCCTGCACTCAGCAGTGTAAAATGTGCCACATCACTCCATGGAATATTACCCACTCAAATGTCATCAACTTCGACTCGTACCAGAAAAGAAGAGCAAATTCAGAATGTTGCTGCTCGTCATGAGGTTTCAGTTGCTGCACCGTTTTGATCTGGTACGGGTACCGGTGTAATATAGACGGCAAAACTTTGCTTTCTGTTGACGATGGGGTGCACATTTATCGCGACACTGCACTGCCACTACCACTACATGGGGCACTTTCTGCGTGGTCAGTTGCAGCAACAAAGACCTCGTTAACAACTTCTACCAGGATAGGACGCCTTCCACTTCCACTTGCCACATCAAACTGACCTTTTTTTTAAATTTCGTTATCATCTTCTTTAAACCATTTAAAGAGATAATACCTGTTCTCAGACCTTCCAGTCGGCGATACACTCCCAATACAGCACTGTAATTGCTGCAGTCCACATAAAACTGTTTCACAAACAATGCACGGTCTCTCTTCTAGATAGCGATACTGTTCAATCACGTTATAGCTTTAAAATGACAGCGTGGATGTTCTACCATCACGCTGTGTACAGCGCCAAATTTGCACATGATGGCCAAAACTGGAAGTTTCGCTGCCGTACGATAATTACAGCCCACAGTGGACCTCTAAGTAGTTGCACTTCAGTTGTAACCACCCAGTACCACAACAACGCTTATTAACGAGAACACGTCTTTATGGGAATATCCAAAGAAAATAGTGACTGGATTCTTGTTGGTATGGAGGCAGACGCCTTTATGATGGTTTAAACTCAACTGAGGTCACTTTTAATGAGGTGTCAAAGTGCATAAAGCCATTTAGCTTGGGTCTTAAGGGTGTGTTTGTCTCAGTTTCTGGAGTTTAAGATCAAATTAATCGTAAGAGGTGGTTTTGTACGATCTGGGACGAGATAGCCTTTTCAGCAGTCTCCAAAAAGGGAGCGCACAGTTTCGCAGCGTTCTCTTTGGTGTACCTACGAATTATAATATGTAAGTACTGTTCACTAGCTGGTGCGTTGGTCGCAGGTGACAGTTAAGAAGTAGGTCTTCAGTGATCTGTGACTCAAAATGGGGGTCATTGTACGCCATTTCATCGCGTTGACTAATCATCTTTGTCATTAAGTGATAATGCGAGCACAACCTATGCTTGAAATGACACTTCATGACATTTTGACAGACCGAACTGCGTCCTTTACTGATTGCAGACGCGATGTACTGAGTTGAACTGAACGTTCAATTTTACCACCACTACACAAGGCGAAGACTAAGATCTGATGATCAGGAACTGTGCTGCAACCCCTATAGTCTCCTTTATGGGTGAAAACTTTCCTCCATCTGGATTTGATATGCAGGTCGAGCACCATTACATTATTATTCATTGCTGGGCATTATAACTGCAACTTCATCACGATGAAGACGTTATGCATCTACTTCCTTGTTGAGAAATTACACTTCAATAGTTTGTATGTGTTGACAGAGATAGATGCACAGAGAGTGGAGAGAGAGAGAGAGAGAGAGAGAGAATCATGTAAGATGGACAAATTCGCCCGCATCTCGTGGTCGTGCGGTAGCGTTCTCGCTTCCCACGCCCGGGTTCCCGGGTTCGATTCCTGGCGGGGTGTTGTGTGATGTCCTTAGGTTAGTTAGGTTTAAGTAGTTCTAGGGGACTGATGACCATAGATGTTAAGTCCCATAGTGCTCAGAGCCATTTGAACCATTTGGACAAATTCGGCAGCAGCAGGATCGTGGCCTATTAAGGCTGTAGTTTATTGTCTTGAGATATTGGTGCTCATTTGATCAGGACCCGACGACTGGATAACGAACTGTGGGTTAAGGAGGGTTATATGCAACGTCAGATCGGATCTCAAGGATTGGCATACTGTTTGCCCGGCCGTTCAGGACTGTTTGCAGCGGCACAGTTAGCCACACGGACAATGCCAGTTCAGGAACACAATGGACAGTTAGCACGATTACTTTGGTGCGGCGGTAGATAGACGCACTGACAGCTGTGCGACCAACAGCAACAGTAGACACAATAGTGGCACCGCGTTGTAATTCCAGACGAATCTAGATTTTGCATGTAGCATCACGTTGGACATGGTCGTGTGTGGATGATCCGACCAGAACGCACGTTTCTAGATTGCATTCATCATCATACCGGTCCAACATATAGCCTGATGGTATGTGGTTCCGTTGAATACACAACAGGATCACTTCTGGTTCGAATAGCCAGTAATATGGAAAGCTGGCTGTACATTTTAGACGTGTTAAGGCCGATGGTTGTGTCCCTTCGTCAAGCTCTCTGTGACTTTATCTCTCAACACGGCGACGCAAAATTACAGGTTCTTCATACTGTCCTGACCTACCTCGATGAAGGGGGTGTTCAACCGTTGCCCTGACCAGTACGTTCTCCAGACTTCTCAGCCGAGGAAAGCTGATCATGCCACGCCACCACTCGCCCACCACTGTGACTGATAATCTCTGGGATAGATTAGCTGGAGCGTGGAATATCGTCCCCATATCTGATCCAAGTTCAGTTCAACAGTTGGAGCCATTGCTGCTGCTAGAAAGGCCTGCTCTGCGTACTAAATTTCGCACCCTTTACGTCCAAACATCACTGAAACTTTGATTGTCCATTCTTTTTAGTATGCTGAGTAGGCACAATAACTAAATTTTCGTTACTTGCTGTACTTCCCAATGTTGCTATTTTATAGGCCAATAGTGTAGTTTTGTCGTGCGAATGGACACAGGCGATTCATTTTTATTATTGACAACTACTCTAAATAAGCTCAAAGAGAGAGAGAGAGAGAGAGAGAGAGAGAGAGAGAGAGAGAGAGAGAGAGAGAGAGAGAGAGAGAGAGAGAGAGAGAGAGAGAGAGACAGAGAGAGAGAGGTGTAACTCCGTTTGCAAGCTGCAGGAAAAATGCAGACTGACAAGGGGACCGCGAATACTCGTCGTCACCCCTTTCGTCCACATTTATAGTATATGCAGGGCTTGATCTGAAGTGAAACTGACAATGACAAGTGGGACTTCCAGGCGCCCGAGAGTTTAGGAAAAGATAGCATTTATGGCGCGGATCGTGGGAGAGATGAGCCATTTACTTCAGCGTGGTTTCGAGGCTGCGGTTGATGCAGCGGAAAGAGTGGAGAACGGTAAACCTAAGACCGTAGTTTCGAATTACCGTGACGAAACGAATTTACCTTTTATATTTTACGTTACTTACACCGTTAATAAGCCGAAATAATGCTCAGTATATTGTATTAATTAATATTTTCATAAAAATCCTTGAAAACGAAACGCATACGAAATGTGTCATGACAAATAAATTTCCAGGAACAGATTGTAAAGCGGTGAAGAAAACTTCGTATGTAAAATAACTTTTCTTATTTTACAGTTTATGTTTTACAAGTGCTGGGATGATGTTCCCAGTAAAAACGGAGGAAGCAATAATTTTCTCGGCGTCTTGCACACATTATAAAAGTCGCATTTTTACAGTTACCTGGTTGTTTTAAAGTTTCAATAGGGAAAAACTGTTTACATTCATAAAAGGTTCTCCCGCATCGTACAGTCTGGCAGCAGACTTTGTCAGATATTGGCGAGGACAGCTTCTGATCTAAATGGAATGTAGTTTGAGGCAGTCTTCTCGGGATGTGATTTCTTTTTCTCTCTTGCTCAAATAAAAGCAATTTTGAGCATTTTCGAATAATTCTTTACATGACCATGACCATAACAATTGACATTTCGGGGTTCCTCTAGTGAAATGAATTTGAGGGATATCACTTTTCATCTCGAAAAATTTCATCGTATAATTGTGGACTTGTGTATCCTTCCCACGAGTTAGTTAACAGAGGAAATTTGTTCTCCTGCCAGTAGGACTTTATCACATCAGTCAAAAATTTTCTTGTATAGCACTGTTGTGAGTTTTCCAGATTTTGGTGGAACAAAGACGACATTCCTATACTTTGCCGCGAACACATCCACCGGTTTTTGACTCTTCAGTCCAAATGAGTCAGTGCTCTCTTGTAGGCATAACGTAGACCGTTGGTAATAATTTTCTAGAAAGGGTTGTAAGTATGCTGTTTAGGTTTTTTGTTGGTAGCACGATGCAGCGTTCTGGATTAAATTCGCTGACTGTGCTCCGTGCGGTCTGTGGCTCGTTGGACTCGTTGTTGGAAGTTATTCGCCAGTGGAGTGTTGTGCAGTTGGATGAGAACAGCCTGTAGCGTTGGGCAGTTGGAGGTGAGCCGCCAGCGGAGGTGGATGTGGGGAAAGAGATGCCAGAGTTCTGAGATGTTTATATGAGCGGACGATCTGGACGTATGTCTGTCAGAAAAAAGAAATTTGTTGAACTGGATGTCACGAATTTATATACGGTGTATATTATGACTTTTTAACACTATTGAGGCAAATACATTGTTCTTTATCAAAATCTTTCATTTGCAAACTATATGCCTATCAGTAGTTAGAATCATTTATTTAGCTGGCAGTATTGGCGCTCGCTGTATTGCAGTAGTTCGAGTATCTAAGATTTTTGTGAGGTATGTGGTTCATGAAGGGATAAATAAAGAGAAAACAGTCTCACTACATTCAGTTTCACTCTGGGGTCTGAAAATCAAGTAACGTAGAAGTTTTATCAGCACAGTCATTATTTACATTAAAAAGGGGAAGTTTCACGTTAAGAGTATACTGTGCTGTATACGAGTGGTTCATATCCCGTCGTTTCACGAGAACTTCTTTTGCCGTTCGGTTGTACATGGCTCGGTTATAAGTCGATTGGTACTGGCAACCTGGAGAGGATACAACGTAAATACTTTATTATAAGTGACTATAAAAAGATTTTTCTATTGACTCCAATTAAGGAGAATTGTCGATTTACCTATTTGGTCTAAACTAAACTAAACTAAACTAAACTCCGTCCGAACAGGTCACGGAAGGCCCAGGGATACCTACCGACCAAATTGTCATCCTCAACCTATAAGTGTCACTGGATGCGGATATCGAGGGGCACGTGGTCAGCACATCGCTCTCCAGACTGCTCTCTGCTTCAGTCAGAGCTCCTCAATTGGCGTCACAGGGGCCGAGTGCACCCCGCTTGGCAACAGCGCACAGTACACCAGAACCGTCACACGTCCAAGCGCTAGCCTAGACCGCCAGCGCTTAACTTTGATCTGTGGGGAACTGGTGTTATCACTGCGGCAAGGCCGTTGGCTTTACCTGTCTGGAAGGACATTTTAAATACAATCCCTTCTTGGAAAGTTATTTACAGCGTCCTTGAGGGCGCTATAAATACAATACTTTCATGGAAATATACTTGCAACCTCAAATTTTTCTTTGCTTTTCCTTTTCGTGCGTTGTATGAGACTATTAATAAATACAATATGTTGCTGTTGTTGTTGTGGTCTTCACTCCAGAGACTGGTTTGATGCAGCTTTCCATGGTACTCTATCCTGTGCAAGCTTCTCCATCTCCTAGTATCTACTGCAACCTACATCCTTCTGAACCTGTTACTGTATTCACCTCTTGGTCTCCCTCTACGATTTTTACCCTCCACGCTGCCCTCCAATACTAAATTGGTGATCCCTTGATGTCTCGCAATATATGCCCTACCAACCGATCCCTTCTCGTAGTCAAGTTGTGCCACAAATTCCTCTTTTCCCCAATTCTATTCAATACGTCCTAATTAGTTATGTGATCTACCCATCTAATCTTCAGCATTCTTCTGTAGCACCACATTTCGAAAGCTTCTATTCACTTATTGTCTGTTTATCGTCCACATTTCACTTTCATACATGGCTACACTCCATACAAATACTTTCAGAAACGACTTCCTGACGCTTAAATATATAGTCAATGTTAACAAATTTCTCTTCTTCAGAAACGCTTTCCTTGACATTGCCAGTCTACATTTTATATCCTCTCTACTTCGACCATCATCAGTTATTTTGCTCCACAAATAGAAAAACTCGTCCACTACTTTAAGTGTCTCACTTGCTCGTCTAATTCCCTCAGCATCATCCAATTTAATTCAGCTACATTCCATTATCATCATTTTACTTTTGTTGATTTCATCTTATATCCTCCTTTCAACACACTGTCCATTCTGTTCAATTGCTCCTCCAGGTCCTTTGCTGTCTCTGGTAGAATTACAATGCCATGGACAGCCCTCAAAGTTTTTATTTCTTCTCCAAGGATTTTAATACCTATTCCGAATTTTTCTTCTGTTTCCTTTACTGCTTGCTCAACATACAGATTGAATAACATCAGGGCTACAACCCTGTCTCACTACCTTCTCAACCACTGCTTCCCTTTCACGTCCCTCGACTCTTCTAACGGCCATCTGGTTTCTGTACAAATTGTAAATAGCCTTTCGCTCCCTATATTTTACCCCTGCCACCTTCAGGTTTTGAAAGAGAGTATTCTAGTCAACATTGTCAAAAGCTTTCTCTAAGGCTACAAATGCTAGAAATGTAGGTTTGCCTTTCCTTAATATATTTTCTAAGATCAGTCGTAGGGTCAGCATTGCTTCACGTATTCCAACATTTCTATTGAATCCAAACTGATCCTTCCCGAGGTCGGCTTCTACCAGCTTTTCCATTCGTCGGTAAAGAATTCGTGTTAGTATTTTGCCGCTGTGGCTTATTAAACTGATAGTTCTATAATTTTCACGTCTGTCAATAACTGCTTTCTTTGGGATTGGAATTATTATATTCTTCTTGAAGTCTGAGGGTATTACGCATATCTCATACATCTTGCTCACCAGATGGTAGAGTTTTGTCAGGGCTGGCTCCCCCAAGGCTATCAGCAGTTCCATTGCAATGTTGTCTACTCCCGGGGCCTTGTTTCGACTTAGGTCTTTCAGCGCTCTGTCAAACTCTTCACGCAGTATTATGTCTCCCATTTCATCTCCGTCTGCGTCCTCTTCCATTTCCATAATATTGTCCTCAAGAACATCGCCCTTTTATAGACCCTGTATATATTTCATCCACCTTTCTGGTTTCCCTTCTTTGCCTATTACAGGTTCCATCTGATCTCTTGATATTCATAGAAGTGGCTCTCTTTTCTCCAAAAGTATCTTTAATTTTCCTGTAGGCAGTATCTATCTTACCCCTAGTGATATACGCCTCTACATCCTTACATTTGCCCTCTAGCCATCCCTGCTTAGCCATTTTGCACTTCCTGTCGATCTCATTTTCGAGACGTTTGTATTCCTTTTTGCCTGCTTCATTTACTGCATTTCTGTATTTTCTCCTTTTATCAATTAAATCAATATCTCTTCTGTTACCCAAGGATTTCTATTACCCCCTCGTCTTTATACCTACTTGATCCTCTGCTGTCTTCACTAATTCGTCTTTGAAAGCTATTCATTCTTCTTCTGCCGTATTTCTTTCACCCATTCTTGCCAATCGTTCCCTAGTGCTCTCCCTGAAAGTCTCTACAACCTCTGGTTCTGTCAGATTACCCAAGTCCCATCTCCTTAAATTCCCACCTTTTTGCAGTTTCTTCAGTATTAATCTACAGTTCATATCCAACAGATTATGGTCAGAGTCCACATCTGGCACCTGGAAATGTCTTACAATTTAAAACCTGGTTCATGAATCTCTGTCTTACCATTATATAATCTATCTGATACCTTCTAGTATCTCCAGGTTTCTTCCATGTATACAACCTTCCTTCATGATTCTTGAACCAAGAGTTAACTATGATTAAGTTATGCTCTGTGCAAAATTCTACCAGGCGGCTTCCTCTTTCATTCCTTACCCCCATTCCATATTCACCTCTTACGTTTCCCTCTCTTCCTTTTCCTACTATCGAATTCCAATCATCCATGACTATTAAATTTTCGCCTCCCTTCACTACCGGAATAATTTCTTTTATCTCATCATACATTCCACCAATCTCTTCTTCATCTGCGGAGCTAGTTGGCATATAAACTTGTACTACTGTGATAGGCGTGGGCTTCATATCTGTCTTGGCCACAATAATACGTTCAGTATGCTGTTTGTAGTAGCTTACCCGCATTCCTATTTGTTTACTCATTATTAAACCTACTCCTGCATTACCCCTGTTTGATTTTGCATTTATAACCCTGTATTCACCTGACCAGAAGTCTTGTTCCTCCTGCCACCGAACTTCACTAGTTCCCACTATATCTAACTTTAACCTATCCATTTCCCTTTTTAAATTTTCTAACCTACCTGCTCGATTAAGGTATCTAACATTCCACGCTCCAGTCCGTAGAACGCCAGTTTTCTTTTTCTTGATAACAACGTCCTCCTGAGTAGTCCCCACCCAGAGATCCGAATGGGGGACTATTTTACCTCTGGAATATTTTATCCAAGGGGACGCCAACATCATTTAACCATACAGTAAAGCTACGTGCCCTCGGGAATAATTACGGCTGTAGTTTCCCCCTCCTTTCTATTATTGCAGTTTATCTGCAGTACGAGGAGCTCGAACATACGATCCTAGAGTTAGAATTCCCTATTTCTCTCGCTGCTCCAGCCGCTGGCTAGGATCTACCTTAACATAAATGGATCACATCTCTCCCGGCACGCGTCAAAAATCCCATTTTTTTTCTAGACACTTGGACATCTGGCGGTCGTCTTTCTATCATTTCATTTCAGTCCAAGCCCTGCATGTACTATAAATTTGGACAAATCGGTGATGAATAGGCGCGGTCCGCTTGTTAGTCACTCTTTAGGGAATGCTCAGGTGCTCCTAGGGGATAAGTGTGCTATGGAGAAAAAGCACGATGGATGGAGTGGATTTACCCAGTGGTACGGATATCTGCTCCGCCATCCCGTAAATCTGAGCGAACGCTATGTCCTCCTGGTCAGGTCGCACTCCGAGCTGCCCCAGCTTCTCCACGGCGTGGTAGATGGCGCTCTCGTTGTGGGTCGCAATCACCAGAAAGCTGGGCCTCTTCCGGTTCTCAGCAACGTAGTCCAGGGCCTGATCCAGTACTCTGCGAATATACAAGATGAGGTCGCTCTGTACCAACACACCAAAACTCAAGAAAGAAAAATATCAACAGATAATATGAGGGAATCGTTCTTTGTTCAAAATTACTTTATTCTGAAGTCAGTTATGGCGGAATTACACTGGTGTTCAAACCTGAAGGCTACGGCCACACTTGCGTTTTTTGAAATTGGACGCTCAGCGTATAAAGAAGCAGCTTCAAAAGTCGCCTGGTGATGGCCACATTCGACCATGTATATAAATTCTTTCAGCGCAACGCTTCCTAGCGACCAAAGGCGTGAATGTGGCCATATATGGCTCAGTAGCGTTTCAGACCTGCCTGGGTCACATCACGGCATTGAGAGCTGAATGTATTAAATAAACAATCTGCAACAGCAATATGTGCCGCATTGTTACTGGTTTGACGGAGACGGCGTAGACAAAAAAGACGTTTTTGGACTCATCCACTAATTGTGGATAGATCAGTGAGGGGGAACATTCAATCTGCTACACAACAAACTTAAAGAAAACCCTGAAAAGTTTTTTGAGTACTGCAGGATGTCTATTAAGTCATATGAAACTGAAGAAACACTCGACTACGTGATTGTGTAAGGGCTGAAGAAAAACTATCAATTACTGTGAGGTAGTGAAGTTTTATTACTTATTGTATTATTTGTTTACAATGAATAAAAGGACAGATTTGAATCTTCTGCTTTTTCCTTGAAGATCATTGTAGGTGTGCTGCTTGTGGACTGACATGATTGTTGCTCACTTTCAGATGTAATTCTGGACGGCTGTGCATGTGTGTAGGACTGAACCAATTGTAAATTTTCAATTGAAAATCCATCTCGACAGCTGGGCTAACGTTCTTAATAAGGGGTATTTGCGAAAGTAAGAACATTCCATCTGGATCATTAGTTCTACGTTCCTTAGTATGTGATTGTTGCACACTTATTTCCAAAACACCCAACAACTTGTTTTCAAACTCGTCGTGTTTTCGTTTCTTTGGAAATGGACTTTCTCCCTTTGCACTGTGCGAGCAGGGGGAGAGGTTTTGGATGTAGTATGTTGTATTTCAGGTGTCGTGTTTGCTTCTTGTTGTGCAGTGTTGTTGTCGGCATTTTGTGTACTTTCTGTTAGATCGACAGCCATATTTCCAGATGCCCTATGGTAAAAAGAGAAAACTGTAATTGTCCACAGTCAGATTTTATAATTTGTGGCCAAGCATGGCTCAGTCTGGAACTTAATAATGCACGAACATTATAAATATGGAATACTCACTGTCTTTCTACACATAAAGATTGGAGAAATGACAACAGTTTGTGATAAATGTAATGTTTCCTGGATTTTGATGAATCTCCACTTTTGCCATCGTGCATTATGACATTTTTGTAGTAACAATCCTTAATGCTCTTCTCCTTTTTTTTGCACAACCCTCCCTTAAAAAAACTTAATATAAATATTGGTTCTACTTTTAACCCATTATCAATGTTTCATTACAGGCATTGCGCAACTGGCATTTCCAGCAGGTCTCTACACTTCCAGTTTCTACTTGGACGTTCAAGAATTCCAAAGATTATTCGAGACACATGCTCAGAAATCTGAGAAAAAACGGGAGGCCAATATATGTAACAATTAACTGAAGAAGGTTGATTGAATATTAATTTAGAGTTTTTAAAAATAGCCAATTTTCCACGTTGCGTGGGATGTATTAGAGTGATCAGTACATGGGGATCGAGCAGTGATTACTTTAACTACAAGAAGTATTTTTCAATAGTTTTAATGGCAGTCGCTGACGCAAATTACTGCTTCAGATATATAGATGTTGGGGCCTTTGGACACGAGGGAGATTCAAACATCCTGAAGACTACTAATTTTTGCAAGAAACTGTATTCCAACAATTTACCATTACCACCATCAGCCCCCTTACCAAACGATACATCTGGTCGATTACTGCCATATGTGTTTCTGGCAAATGAAGCCTTTGCTCTGTGTGAAAACCTTCTGAGACCATACCCCAGTAAGGACATGACTAATATTAAAAGAATTTTTAACTACCGTTTATCGAGCGTCAGGCGGTACATGGAATGTGCATTAGGCATTTCGGCCAATAAATGGCGTACATTCCACCGTCCGATTGACGTCAGTATCGATTTGGTTGACATCATTGTTGAAGCCACTTGTGCACTGCGCAACTTTGTGAGGGATAACGATGGGTACAACTTTGAAGATACGTTATCGTGTCGTCTGGACAGCATTTCGGCCCAGGGGACAAGGGGACTGTGAAAGGAACACACACAAGAGATCAGTTTGTTGGATATTTCTGATCTACCGTAGATTCTGTACCTTGGCAAAACCGATACGCAAACATTGTTGAGTGGAAAAGACTGCTGGCATAACAAGACACCTCTAATATTCTACAATAAAGCGCATATATTGTGACTTCTTGTACTTACTGAATTTAACGAATGTAATTCACCAGATGTCTTTCATAAAATTTGAGGATTTTATTGTATTTTTGATATTTTATACTACGCAAGGCTTCTTTTGTTTCTTCGTCTATGTTGTCCCAACCTTCACCAACAACATTAGATGTCACAGCTAACCAACAGTCTCTTCTTTTATGTCAGTTTTTATAATCTGCATTTTGAATGTCGTATAAGAAAGGTAGAGCTTGAACTTCTAAAATAATACGTTCGCTATCAAGTTCAATTTTTTCCATCTCACACGTCGAAAAAGCTGTAACGAAACACTTGACTGCACACACTACTTTGTGTTGACGCACTGCAAGGTTTCTACTGGGTTCACGTGGGAACGCAATGTGAGAAGCGTCTTTTGCTGCAGGGAATGGGGCCCCGGCCCATCCGACTACCGTGTGACCTTAAGGATGCGCCTTCCCGTCGGACGTTGGCAGAAAAAGACGCTGTGTGTGGCCACTAACGGCCTTCTGCAGCCTGCCTATAACTGTGGCGTCTTTTGACGCTGAGTGTCCAGCTTCAAAAACCGCAAGTGTGGACGTAACCTAAAGGCGAAAGAAACTTTCGCCTGACTTATCGTTCCCAAGAAAAATAGTTGCATGAAAATTGGTACATGAGTAAAAAGAACTAAAGAAACATAGCACAAATGGCAACAAAGAAATATACAATGACACGAACAGAAATAACACTTTTACTCAAAGACAGTGATTACATTGATGGCAGCACAATCATTATGACCCCTGGCCATTTACAAAAGGCAGTACTTAATATGGTGCGTGATCATCACAGACGCAATACATGCTCTGCAACTTAGTCCCACTGTTGGTAAGAAGTTCTTGTAGCAGGCCGTTACATTCCTTCACCAGCGTGGTTCACAGCTGCTGGATCGTCGTTGGTGCATGTGGACGTCCTGCATTATATCTCCCCAATGTGAGTCACACGTGCTCCATGGGAGCTAAGGTGGGGGAACAGGGAGACCAGCCCATTCGCCGAAAATCCTCCCGTCCCAAGGGCTCCACCCCCCCCCCCCCCCACCACCACCACCCACCTGCGCAGTTCCATGCGGTCGCACACTGTCATCCACAAAAAACAAGTCAGGGCCAAAAGCACCCCTAAAAAGAAGCACATGGTGAAGGAGTACAGGATCACAATAACGCTGATCGCTGAGCGCACCATGTTCAAATATTTGGAGATCAACATACGAGTGTTGTGTGGGAAGATGGTGATCATGCACTCCATTCTCAGAGAATGATCATCCTCGTAGATCGTATAGAGAAAAGATTAATGTGGTATTAATAAACTGCGGGAGCATCAGAAAAGATTAATGTGGTATTAATAAACTGCGGGAGCATCTCAGGAAAGGTGCCAGAATTATTGCCTATTAAAAGTTACAACGCACAGAGAGTGTTAGGAACAGAAAGTCGGTTGAAATCGGAAGTGAACAGCAACGAAATCCTAAGTTCAAACTGGAATATTTATCGCAAGGATAGGTTAGTCGCCAGTGGTGGCGGCGTGTTGACTACAGTAAAGAGTTCTATTATGTCTGGTGTGGGTATCGCTGATTCAGAATGTGGAGTAACCTGGGTGAAGTTAAGCATCGAAGGTTGGTCAAAAGTGGTATTCTGATACTTTTATCGACCACATGAGTCTGGAGATGTAGTGGTAGAGGGCTTCAGAGAGAACTTGCAGAATATTGTTAATAACTTCCCCGATCATGCAGCTGTAATAAGGGGTGCCTTCAACTTGCAATGTGTAGATTGGAAGAGAAATGCTATCAAAACTGATGCCAGAGATACCGCTTCGTGTGTATTATTCTGAATGTCTTGTCCGAAAATTACTTCGAGCAGATCATTAGAGAACCAAGTCTAGAAGGAAACATCTTAGATCTCCTAGATATAGACAGTCCTGAACTTACCGAATCAGTTAACGTAGAGGGAGATAACGGCAGTCGGAAGGCTGTGCTAACAACAATGACTATGGGCGTTACAAAGAATGCTAAGAAGTAGGAAAATATTTTTCCTTAGGTAGTGAGACAGAATACAAACTGCAGAGTCCCCGAATAGTCAACAACAAATATTCAGTCCTGAGGACGAAGATATGGTGCAGAAATATAAAAAAGTCAGGAACATCGTTCAGTATGTCTTACAAAAGTGTGTTTCGAGCAATGTCTTAAGGAATGGAAAATACCTACTATGGTTTAACAAACGGGTTACAAAACAGCAACGTAAACAAAGAGAGCATCACAGAATCAAGAGAAGTTCAACCGCGCAGACAAACAAAAGCTGAACGAAGCGGAAACGAGGATAAGGAGACTAATTAGAGAAGAGTTCAATGAATCTGAAAGTAAAATTTTGCTAACTGATGGGATTAAAAACCCTAAGAGGTTTTAGTCTTACATAAAAGCGATTCGAAGTCATCTATTCATTCACACAGTGACCATACAGGGAACGAAACAGAAGATAATAAAGAGAAATCCGAAATTTTCTCTCTGTGGAAAACGGTAATATGGTCCCTCCTTCCAATCATCGTACGCATTGTAGATAATTGAGATTTACGATCACAGAAAAGCAACTATGAATGCTTAGCAGTGAAAAGGTATCAGGACCAGATGAAATAGCTTTAAGACTCTATGAAGATTATGCGAAAGTACTGGCTGCTCTTCTAGCAGCAGTTTATCACAATTCGTTTGTTGGAACAAGCACGAGTACCTAGCCACTGGAAAAAAACGCAGGCCATAGCGGTTTTCAAGACGGTCGTAGGCCAGATGCACATAATTATAGACCTACATTGTTGACTTCAATCTGTTGTAGAATGATGGAACATGTTTTATGCTCAAGTATTACGACTTTTTGGATAACGAAAACACAGGCGCATCAAACAACATTTATAACGGAATAAACAGTAGCTGTTTACTTCACGCATTGCGTTTTTACATAGCACATAACGTTATATACAACAGCATTTTTCTCCTGCAATAGAGCTGATTTTTTTGCATAAATATGTTATCCAATGAAAATACCTTGAAAATAATTGAAAAGCCACGATCGTTTCATCGTTTATTAGATGACCGGTTTCAGCACTCTGAAAGTGCCATCATCATGATGTCCATATGGTTTTATAAACGTTAAGCCACGTTTCAGATCTGTGATGGCACCTTCAGAGTGCTAAAACCAGTCATCTAATAAACGATTGAAATGATCGTAGCTGTTTAATTATTTTAAAAACAGAGTGATTGCCCCACGACACACCATGTGTTCACTGGAAAATACCTTCATCAACATACGTTCTTACTTTTGCACAGTACAGCCATCAGGTCTATTCTGTTATTTTAAAACGTGAATCATTTTTCCTTTTCAGATATCTGGCATCGCTTATGGAAGAACATTCAATGATAAAATAATACAAGCTCGTTTGCCATGAAAATGATGCAAAATAACAAAATAAAAGTTAATATGATACAAAAGCACGAAGTGCACAACTATAACACGAGCGGCGCGGCGAAAGTAGGTTACTTTCTGATATAGTCAGATAACGAAACAGGCGATCTCTTAGTACTTTGCGAGAAATTTGACCATTGTGCATCACATTTAACGGAAATTATCTCTTTTCGGAAAACTCCGACCGATTTCTGCTTTGGAGCATATGAAAATGTGATGTATTATTTCGATCAGATAATGCGTTCTTCGAAGCTCAATAACAATAAAATGGTAGAAAATTCGCTAACGTCGACAGAAAACCCATGTTCGTAAACTGTCCATATATTGTGTTAATAATTATTTGCTACAAATAAAACTGAAATAAAAACGTAGTGTAACTCTTACAAAACACACTGACCCAAATTCTACATTTTTACACTGAACAGTTTGCGAATTGAATAAAAAGTAAGATGCTATGTTTTGTGCAGGACATAGTAACTCTGCTTCATTCTTCCATGTGTTCCTGCCGAATGATGAGTCCTGAAATACAGTGGCAATCTATAGTTCTATTTAAAATTAATCTTAATTGTAAAGCCAATCAACAAATTTACGTTTAACGCAATAAAAATACACAAAATCCTCATTCACATTATACATGTAATCTCATAAATGACTGCACTGTGCTCATTCCCTCTTTGTTGTTCATCCTTTGGAAAAAAAAATGAATACTTGCGTTGAATTTTTCTTAGTATTACTATTTTCTTCGCTATTTCCACTTTGACGTTTTATTATTCAGTGTTCTAAGATTTCTTATTTTTTCTTTTAGAAAGTTCACCACATTGAATGATTTTTATGATGTTATGTCACTGATGTAGAGGTCTAAGGGAAAAATGTAAACAAGAAAGTAAAAAAGAAAAAAAATGAAAAAAGGACATACTTTACGACATTAAACATGTAAAACTTCGAATTAAGTAACAAGTAACTATACAGCCTTTCCTATCTGCCATCTAACCAACCAAACTTTTAATTACTATGCAACTCATTAACTGTGAGTGTAACATCATTTGTTACAATTCCTGCTGGACATGTGTATCCACAATGCACTGAGCAAAAGGTTTAAGCATGGTTACCAGTTCATCTATGAATACTGCACGGAAACCACGGTTAGTTTTCCATTCAGTATTCGTGAAATTGGAAAATCATAAGTTAACGGTAATCTCTTGATGGTTAAAGTATCCAAGAGTGGCACTTACAGGGTCGTGATCTCACATATGCTCCATCAGTAACAGATAAATTATACGTTGTCTAACAGTGATCGTTTCCATAGCGTATCTGCAGTTAGACATGTTCTGAAGCGATTTCCATGAATCACTTCAAGCTACTGCCAGGACTGTTCTGTAAACAGGTCACGACCGAAACGTTCGATGTCCTTTCTGCCACTAAGCTACATGACATATCTAATGGCTAAAATAGGGGCAAGATGTTAATCTGCAATACTTTTTCTCTCTGTCTGCTCTGCTGCATTCGCCTTATCCAAGGAACATTCTGTCAAAAAGGCACTCACTTAATATTCGGTATCATTTTATTCCAAATTTATTTTTGTCATTAGATGTTTCATTTTCAATTGTTATTAAAACGATTCTTAAACTACCGACGCTACAAAAATTATTTTTGTTTTTTTTCCTGTTATTACCGTCTCATTTTGCAACTTTTATTATGACTTCATATCCAAGTAAATGGCAAAGATGAGAAAACGATAAACTTGAAAAACTATACTTGTAAAAGCTTTATATATCCAGTACACAATTACTGATTCATTGTAAAAAAGAATGAACCAATACCTAATTTTAATTATCTTACAATACTAATAAAGAATTATCATATTCAAAATATGTTTTGTTTTACAGGAAAGTCCATGCACGACACGTTTTATAAGAGCTAATGAAAGAACATTCACTCAAGTAAAGCAGGTTTCGTACGAATGTCACAGGTAATGTCAGTTGAGAACATCTGGAGCATTATGGGCAGAACCCTATAATCAGCTCGGGATTTTAACGATCTAATGTGTCAGTTGGATAGAATTTGGCATGATATACCTCAGGAGGAGAGCTAACAACTCTGTCAATTAATGCCAAGCCGAATAACCATTTGCGTGAGGGCCAGAGGAGGACCTTATTAACTTGCTCAATTTGTGAAGCTCTTTCTCTTGAATAAATTTCCTAAAATTGAAATCATTTGTTTGTTTATACATGTACATCCCTTCTACCTATTTCCGTCAAATTCGGATAATTCCTTCGCAATGCTTTTTTGTATCTTAGGGTGTATTATCGCTGGATGATTAGTTTCGTTAATTGTGTAGCGATTATTTAGCGTATATCTCTGAGTAAACAACAATATGGCGCAGTTGTAAACAATACAGCCGTCTCGGCAGCAGCCGACGAAACTATTTAACATTGGTTTGAGACGTGGTGACCGGTAAGCAACAAGAAAGTGTCTGCCCCTGGTAAGAAAATTTTAAGGATACCGGGAAATGCAGTCGGAACATGGAGCAACGACGGCAGTCAGTAGGTAAGGCAAAAAATATCAGAGTTGCGAGCCAGCCATCTAGACTGTTTAGGCAGGTTTGTCTGATGTAGTTTGCGTTGTAGAAGCATGAAATTATAAACCTAGTAATGAAAGGAGATTCAGATTCAAACATAGGCTTCAAATCGACTGTACCTTGCTGCGGACGCATAACGATCTCTCAAAGATAACAATCTCTCAAAGGCATGTATATTTAATGAATATGGAGGTCTTCGATACTATAGTTACGTTCAATGTAATTGTATTTTCCGAGCCAGCAATATAGACTGTTTATGTAGGTTCGTCTGAGGTTGTTTTCGTTGGAGAAGCATGAATTTATAAACCTAGTAATTAAAGGAAATTCAGAATACTGTAAGTTATACTCGCTCTCACGAAGTTTCCAAGCCAAATGAGCTCTGTAACGGTCGTATAGACTTTGTCCAACAAATCCAGTGTGTCATCGTGGTGTCTCGTCATCCACGTTTTCCATGCATATATTTTAAGAAAT
Organism: Schistocerca gregaria; assembly: GCF_023897955.1. Classification (NCBI taxonomy): domain Eukaryota; kingdom Metazoa; phylum Arthropoda; class Insecta; order Orthoptera; family Acrididae; genus Schistocerca; species Schistocerca gregaria. The sequence continues at coordinate 259,789,589 of NC_064927.1, forward strand.
AATGCATTTTTATAAGAATTTTTGTTACAGAGAAATAACAAACAAAGACGCATTTTTTTTCAGACCACTAACTTGCTTCTTAATTCATAGCAGTTTTATAAATTTTTGAACAGGGTTTTGGAACTGTTGTTTCTGCAGTAGAAAGAATACGTAGGTTGGAACTTAAATAGTGGTGGCATCACTGCTGCGGAGACACTATCCAATGGAATCTATTATAGTCGTTGATAGCACACGTTGTTGACATACCTACCTTACCGCCGAGCGAATGGACTCGCCCGTCCCACGTCACCGGCGTGCGCTCAATCGAGGGAAAAACAGTCACTCGTGAGCGAGCGGTCTAACATAACGGTGTTACTATGTTTTTGAAACAGGAACAACGGAGTTGGATCAAGATTGCATGTTCCAGAGCTCGTACAGCACGACAGTATCATCAAGGTCTTCATAGACTTGCGGGGAATCGCCATTGCGGTACAGATCAGTGGCACGTTGGGTAAAAGCCTTCAACGAAGGTCTGCAAACTGTGGCAGACATGCATCGGGCAGGTCGTCCTAGTGTCTCTGAAGAAGTAGTGCACGCTGTTGCCGCGTTAGTGGACACGACGCCATACGATTTGTGAGCTCGCCCACGAAACTGTATTAGCGTATATGACTGTGCTTCGAATGCTGAAGGAACGCCTGGGCATGCGGAAAATTGCATCACGGTGGGTTCCACACGACCTGACGGAAATGCAGACATGGATGCGTTACGACGCTGCTCAGACGCACGTGGAGCGCTATCAGCGCGAAGGAGGGACTTTCTTAGGCCGTATCGTGACACTGAATGAGACATGGGCCACTTCGTATGAGCCAAAATTTAAACGCCAACCCAACGAATGGCGTCATTATGGGTCGCCGCGAAAGTCGAAAGTCCATCAGAGCCTCACTATGGTGAATGATGGTTCAAATGGCAATGAGCACTATGGGACTTAAGTTCTGAGGTGATCAGTCCCTAGAACTTAGAACTACTTAAACCTAGCTGACCGAAGGACATCACACACATCCATGCCCGAGGCGAGATTCGAATCTGCGACCGTAGCGGGCGCGCGGTTCGACTGTAGCGCCTAGAACCGCTCGGCCACTCCTGCCGGCTATGGTGAAAAATATTGTGATTCTCGTGTACGACTGTGATGATGTTATTCTAACGCATTACGTTCCTCCACGGCGGACTGTCAATGCACAGTATAACTGTTGGTTTTTGGAGCGTCACCTGCAACCAGCCTTGCGAAAGAAGCGGAGACACTTTCTGCGCAACCCACCCATCATTTTGCACGACAATGCGCGGGCGCTGCTCTGTTCGGTCAGTGGGAATGGGAAGTATTGTACCATCCAGCATACTCCCTGGACTTAAGTTCTTGTGACTTTGATTTGATTCCGAAGGTGAAGGAACCACTTTGAGGCATTCGCTTCAGAACTTCCAGAGATTTGACAGGCAGTAGACCTCTGCATTCGCACCATCAACAGAACAGGCTCTGCTAATGGAATACTACGCCTTCCACATCGCTGGTAACGGGTTCTACACAACGCTGGTAACTACTTTGAAGGACAGTAACAGGTGCAAAACATGTAACTCTTTTGTATCGCTTGTGAATAAATAGTTGCCGCTATTTTAAGTTCCAACACTCGTATACTGTTGATGCCGAAACAATCAATAGCATTTTTTTGTATAATTGCTAGTTTTATAAAGGCTGAAATCAATATTGTAACAAATTTTACGCAATTCCAATTATTAATGTCTTAGGGCATAATTTTCTGCGTTAACTCATAATTGTGAAATTACTGATTGCTCGAAAGGGAGCGAAGGGAACAGTACGTGGTGTTAGTCTACAATCATACCTACAACACTAGGAGAAAGGATCTTCATTACTCCTCCTTAAAGCAGTCAATGGCACAGAAAAGAGTTGAATGTGCAGCTAAAAAAATCATTTGCCCAATGATATGTCTGACAGGTTCTAAAGCACCTTTTAAATATAGTCTAAAATCACTTCTCTGGAACAATTCCTTCTATTCTGTAGACGATAATGTATTAAAATCTGGTAACAGGTGTATTAAAAAAAGCAAAATTCAAATGTATCCCCACATATGCACTACTAAAGAGCGATACGGTAACACATTTTACATATCAGTTAGTGTGTCGACTAGTAGCCAATAAATGGCCACCACATAGCCATACTCACGAACATATCACACACACACACACACACACACACACACACACATATATATATATATATATATATATATATATATATATATATATATATATATATATATATATAGTCTGTAAATTGACTCACTCCATATCATTGTGCAGCTGATCCAGATGTCATAAAACTGACACATTTAAGTCACATTTTTTCTAGAAACAATGTGTGATATCTACCATAGTAGATGGATGTGTAGGGATGGACTAGTTCCTCCCATCTCAAACCATAAGATTATCATAGGTGATGCCATCTTAAACTGTTGGTTTATGCAGCAGACGCCCACGACACAGAGGCGCTGCCTCATTAACGTGTAATGGAAATCTATGAAAGCGTTCGATGACACCCAGCAGTGTTTGAGCGGGTGCGAACGCTTGCGTGTATGAAAGGATGAAGAGTACATTTTGGACGTTTATTAGGAATTAGTATGTTGTTGTGGTCTTCAGTCCTGAGACTGGTTTGATGCAGCTTTCCATGCTACTCTGTCCTGTGCAAGCTTCTTTATCTCCCAGTACCTACTGCAACCTACATCCTACTGAATCTGCTTAGTGTATTCATCTCTTGGTCTCCCTCTACGATTTTTACACTCCACGCTGCCCTCCAATGCTAAATTTGTGATCCCTTGATGCCTCAAAACATGTCCTACTAACCGATCCCTTCTTCTAGACAAGTTATGCCACAAACTCCTCTTCCCCCCAATCCTATTCAATACCTCCTCATTAGTTACGTGATCTATCCACCTTATCTTCAGCACTCTTTTGTAGCACCACATTTCGAAAGCTTCTATTCTCTTCTTGGTATCACCCATGTTTCACTTCTATACATGACTACACTCCATACAAATACTTTCAGAAACGACTTCCTGATACATAAATCTATACTCGATGTTAACAAATTTCTCTTCTTCAGAAACGCTTTCCTTGCCATTACCAGTGTACATTTTATATCCTCTCTACTTCGACCATCATCAGTTATTTTACTTCCTATATAGCAAAACTCCTTTACTACTTTAAGTGTCCCATTTCTTAATCTCAGCATCACTCGATTTAATTTGACTACATTCCATTATCCTCGTTTTGCTTTTGTCGATGTTCATCTTATATCCTCCTTTCAAGACACTGTCCATTCCGTTCAACTGCTCTTCCAGGTCCTTTGCTGTCTCTGACAGAATTACAATGTCATCTGCGAATATCAAAGTTTTTATTTCTTCTCCATGAATTTTAATACCTACTACGATTTTTTCTTTTGTTTACTTTACTGCTTGCTCAATATACAGATTGAATAACATCGGGGAGAGGCTACAACCCTGTCTCACTCCTTTCCCAACCACTGCTTCCCTTTTGTGCCCCTCTACTCTTATCACTGCCATCTGGTTTCTGTACAAATTGTAAATAGCCTTTCGCTCCCTGTATTTTACCCCTGCCACCTTCAGAATTTGAAAGAAAATATTCCAGTCAACATTGTCAAAAGCTTTCTCTAAGTCTACAAATGCTAGAAACGTAGGTTTGCCTTTCCTTAATCTTTCTTCTAAGATAAGTCGCAAGGTCAGTATTGCCTCACGTGTTCCAACATTTCTACGGAATCCAAGCTGATCCTCCCCGAGGTCCGCATCTACCAGTTTTTCCATTCATCTGTTATTTTTACATCTGTCAGCACCTGCTTTCTTTGGGATTGGAATTATTATTTTCTTCTTGAAGTCTGAGGGTATTTCGCCGGTCTCATACATCTTGCTCACCAGCTGGTAGAGTTTTGTCATGACTGGCTCTCCCAAGGCCGTCAGTAGTTCTAATGGAATGTTGTCTACTCTCGGGGCATTGTTTCGACTCAGGTCTTTCAGTGCTCTGTCAAACTCTTCACGCAGTATCTTATCTCCCATTTCGTCTTCATCTACATCCTCTTCCATTTCCATTAAATTGTCCTCAAGTACATCGCCCTTGTATAAACCCTGTATATACTCCTTCCACCTTTCTGCCCTCCCTTCTTTGCTTAGAACTGGATTGCCATCTGAGCTCTTGATATTCATACAAGTGGTTATCTTCTCTCCAAAGGTCTCTTTAATTTTCCTGTAGGGAGTATCTATCTTACTCCTAGTGAGATAAGCTTCTACATCCTTACATTTGTTCTCTAGCCATCCCTGCTTAGCCATTTTGCACTTCCTGTCGATCTCATTTTTGAGACGTTTGTATTCCTTTTTGCCTGCTTCATTTACTGCATTTTTATATTTTCTCCTTTCATCAATTACATTCAATATATCTTCTGTTACCCAAGGATTTCTAGCAGCCCTCGTCTTTTTACCTACTTTATCCTCTGCTCCCTTGGCTACTTCATCCCTCACAGCTACCCATTCTTCTTCTACTGTGTTTCTTTCCTCCATTCCTGTCAATTGTTCCCTTATGCTCTCCTTGAAACTCTGTACAACCTCTGGTTCTTTCAGCTTATCCAGATCCCATGTCCTTAAATTCCCACCTTTTTGCTGTTTCTTCAGTTTTAATCTACAGGTCATAACCAATAGATTGTGGTCAGAGTCCACATCTGCCCCTGGAAATATCCTACAATTTAAAAACTGATTCCTAAATCTCTGTCTTACCATTATATAATCTGATACCTTTTAGTATCTCCAGGATTCTTCCATGTATACAACCTTCTTTTATGATTCTTGAACCAAGTGTTAGCTATGATAGGAATTAGTATATTTACATTTATTATTACATGAAAATTTACAACCGAGGAACTCAGAACGAAATTTTCTCTCTGCAGCGGAATGTGCGCTGATAAGAAACTTCCTGGCAGATTAAAACTTTGTGCCAGACAATGACGGTGGAACAGTTGGCCGGGAAAACCAAATGACCCGAGTTCGAGTCTCGGCCCGGCACACAATTTTAATCTGCCAGGAAGTTTCAACCGAGAAACTTGTTTAGCTGATGAGTTTCATTTGTTCTTCTCCAAAATACGTACTTTCACATCTTATCTGAAGTTTCACTTCCGTTCTTATGTCCATGCTCTTATGATTCCAATTCTCGGTTGGTCTCCAAATGGATGTCTACATCTAAATCTACATGACTATGCTGCGATTCACACTGAAATACCTGACAGAGATTTATCGAACCACTTTCACACAATTCCTCTAACGTTCCACTCTCGAGCAGAGCCCGAGATAACGAACCCACAAGCATTTCCGTGCGCACTGATTTTCCTTATTGTATTACAATGATTATTTTTCCCTATGTAAGTGGATGTGAATAAAATATTGATGATTTGCGCCAAGTGTTATGGATACAGGTCTATTCTGTCCCATCTCATCTGTGATGCTGATTTTCTGGAGACCTCTTTCAGATTCAAGCAGCGAACTGTTCGTAACATTCCTTGAGATGAATAAACTAACAATCGTTCTGGTCAGCTTGAGAAATCATTATGAAAAATTTGACCTTTTTACTGACCTTTATTTCGTATCGACAGGTGTTAATTTTTCGATTTGGCAGTGTTAGTGGTAAAGGGTGGTAAATGCCCTTCCTGTTGGAACCCCCCTCGTCTTCCGCCTTCCAGGACGGAATCTGTATACTGCATCTGTCTGGGTCTAGTGTTATCCGCGTGAAATTGTGCGAACGTTTTCTAAATGTTTGCGAAACCTTCAACCGACAGGCAGGACGTTTGGTATGACCTCGGTATTCACCTAGTCGCGTGTGGGAAACAGCCTAAAAACCTCATCCAGGCTCGCTGACACAGGCAGTCGGCATTAAACCACCCGGTGAATTCGAATCGGGACCGCAGCGCTTCCTCGAACCCAGAGTGGCGTGCTGAGGTGCGCGGTTATCCCGGCGTAATTTTTCCTGAAAATTTGGCCATAAAACTTCAATTGTCTCTTCAGGAAAGTATCAGAAATATTTCTCAATATTCTATTATAATTCCTGAGATTTCCTGTTCTTCCAATTTCCTCTTATGCAGATTGGTCAAACGTGTTTTTGAGAAGATTTATTTCTAGGTTTTTATATTTTTAATTAAAGAACTGCGTCTAATTATCCTGGTGTACGAAGTGTATTATGCTTGCGGTCTCATTACTTTGTTGTTCTGTCTTAGTTATATGTTCTGGGATATTATTATTTTTTCCGTGTTGTATCTTGTCGAAGGGATCCTGTAGGCTTTCATTACACTTAGATATTCTCTCTCGGTTTGCTTCAATACTTGAGCTACAAGGCTGGATGATTTCCTGTTGTTATCTGTTTATTATTTGAGGTATTTCACCAAAATTAGTTACCACAGGATGTCCATTAAGTTTCCTCTCGTTTACATCTGTTTCTATATGCGATTATAATTAAAGGTTTTAGGGCATAAGTTTGTATGGACGTTTTTTTCATTGTTTTGGCTTTAGCAATCCGTTCCTAAAGTATGTAAAAGTAATTCTTTTTAAAGTACGTAAAGTTCAAATTTATGTCAAATCCTAAGATCTACGGTCTCCTGGAGGAAGTGTAAATAATTTAAGCTTTCAAGTCAACGCAATCGAACGATACGGCTATATACGTCACATGTTTTGATACTCGCAAACTCGGTGATCATGCGTATCGCGCGTGGCCGTCCAAGCCGGCCCGACAGCTCAGCCTGTTCGGCCAGCATGAAAGAAAAAAAAGAAAAAAAAACTGAGAGAAGTATTCAACGATGAACTAGGAGTGTCGCGTGACGTTCGCACAGATCAAATGAAGAGGACAATGACAAACAAAATGAAGGGGAAAAAAACCAGTAAAACATTTGTCTGTCAACCGTGAGTTCGCGAGATCGAACCTCGGTCGGACGACAGATTTTCCAGGATTCGTTTTAACCTATCCTTCACCTCTCACCGATGTGAGAAATCGCCAGAAGCAACATGTGGGTTCGATTTCACAGTAAATTATAGGTCCACTTTCCCAGGTCGGATAACTCGGGAAGATTGGGGACACGCAAGTCGCCGAAGTGGCATCCAATAGGAAGACTTGCCCCTGGCCACTTAACCACACGAAATAGTAATAATAATAACTATTATTATTATTATTATTATTATTATTATTATTATTATTATTATTATCTGTCATAATGTTAAACACGCGAACATCGAAAATTGAAGTACCAATTTTTATTTTATTTTTTATTTTTTTTATTACTACGGGACTTAACTTCTGAGGACATCAGTCCCCTAGAACATAGAACTACTTAAACCTAACTAACCTAAGGACATCACACACACCCATGACCGAGGCAGGACGCGGTCGCGCGGTTCCAGATTGTAGCGCCTAGAACCGCTCGGCCACCCCGGCCGGCTACCAATTTTTAATATTCATTATACAAGGAGGCTAATGAAACTTACTTAATGCGAAAGGTTCATAGCCATAGGTGTGAACAAAGAAATGGTGTGTACGTACCGCTGAGAGAGGTCAAAGGAAGTTGACATCAGAAAACGCATATGATGAAAGTTTCCCTTTTCTCTCGCACTGCTAGCAACTTCAAACCCGCGTACCGATCTTGTGCTATTGTAGAAATGAGCTGTCAAAGTAACAGTGTTTCGTAATGTCTCATTCTAGGGACTTTCATGGTTAAATGTTGCGGATGGCTTATTTGCAATAACGCATCTCCAATGCACGACTGCTAGGCCTTTGCTATTGTCAGCAGTGGTAAACAAAACATCATAGTAACGAAGCCTTCCGAGCCAACACAGATTGTTCGGGTACCTAACATTGTTCACTGGGTCCGCCCCCGGTAACTTAGTGGTCAGCGCGACAGACTGTCTTCCTAAGGGCCCGGGTTAGATTTAAAGAAATTGATGAAATTTGGCTGGAAAGAATAAACACGCACTGTATCATGCTGAAGGCAGTCATGTTTCATTAGTGCTTGAGTTTCTGTAGTAAGCTACAAATGGTTGAATTGCAGCCTGTGAATTGTTCCAGTGGAATCCTTGTACCTCATCCTGAATCATGAAGGAGTAACTTTTTGCAGTCACAAAGAACAAGAAACCTTTCCTTTGAGACCTTTAGTGATTTTACAGAAACGTGACTGCTGCTGGGAGATAAATGAGTGCTGTAGGAGCTGTTGTAACCTCGATGCAAACACCTCAATGAAATCATCCGTTAACTTTGTTATAGCCCCTCGAACTACCCCGCCTGTAGTTAACCAACACTTATATGCACTTTCATCAATGCAGTCCTCACCAAACAGACCATACAGATAATCAGGTAGTCTTGTCACGCCTGGACAATAGGGACATGAACCTAAGAAACATGCTGATAGTGCAGGAGTACATGTAACAAATGCTACACAGTGCTTGTATGATGGTAATGTGTATTCTTCACTCTTTGTTAGTGCTTCAAGTTTACAACCTTCAATCATTAACTTGAAATTCACACAAACAGCATGGGTTGCACTGACATTGGCACGAACACAATGCTTTGGCCGCAACTCACAAAATTTGGAGAAACCAATATTTATAACTAGGTATTTATGTTTGAAATACGCATACAGTTCCTTAAGGTTGTGGAAAACTAGCTTTTCCTTCACAGACACAAAGTCTTTTCTTCCTGGCATCATACGGCTCACGTCATGATCACAGTAAAAATCACGCCACACTGAACAGTTTTCTCACATAATGTCTTACCTGGCTTTGGATTTGGTGTCACTAATATACCATGTTCTGCTACTAACTGTTTTGCTCTCAGTACCATGTAATCTGAAGCAGACAATTCTTGCATAGTTTTCATTATACTCCAACTGTTTGGAAGTACAGTTAGAGTTTGTATTTTATCGCACATACGGTCTGAATTGTGAAACTTATCTTTCAGATGGGTAATAATTTCACTTTCTCCATTTTCACTCTCTTCTTTTCCCCGTTGTGCCACGTAAGTATGCTCCAACACAGAGGCTGTTTTTTCAGTTTTTGCTTTGGGTACTTTTTATCACTCTGAAACCTCTTTTTCTTCACAGGAGATCCACCTAAATACTGAACGCTACTATTTTAGCCATCGAGTGCCATATCTGATGCTACTTCATCTTCACTTAAATCTTCTCTGGAAGTACCTGGCACAAATGAGGCAACATCTGCAGCGATTGTTGGGTTTTGCGATATTTTTTCTACTTCTACTGCAAATTTTTCCACCTAACAATACATTAGGATATTTGTTTATCATCCACTCCTGAACATTCCTTAAATTCTTCTGCACTCTTGCATGACCTTCTTTCCTAAACGGATTGCAACAATAAAATTTTCACTTGAAATCCATTTTTACTAAATATTACATTATGACGCATTTACACTGCACTTTGTTAAACAAGCCACAGCTATAAAGCACACAAAATTTGCATAATATATAGAGATCAGTGGACTAATGGTGGCTAGTTGAAATAAGTCTGTCTGATTGGCTGTTCACTAAAACAGGCTAATGTTGGTTGGTTGAAATAAAAGTGTCTCTCATTGGATGTTCACAGCTAGAAATATTAAAGAACTGGTCTGAATAAAAGTAACTGCTATTGGCTGGTTTTATAGAAAAACTGGGTACATAGCTGCTTACTGCATGTTGATGGTGTACTTAAATTGACAAAATAATTTTTTGTGCATGATGCCTTTGGTGTGTCATCTTGATATTTACCATATTTATAGTACCATACTGGAGCAATTAAATATATTTTTTTTAAAAAAATTAAAGACGGGGTGTTTTGAGATGTTCAAGGTCAGTTTCATTGCTGTAACTGAATTAGAACCAGGATTACACTCATCTATGTTGTGACAACGCATGTAAATTTAACAAATATTCCAAACTTTTCAGACCTGTAACTTTCTTCACAGTTGTAATACACATCTGCAAATTGGTATTTTTCCATCTCTTACCTGTGCCATTGAATGCACCAAATTTGAAAGAAATCTGAGATGGTCAGGTTGAAAATGTTACTTTACTGATTTGAATTGACGTGGAATGACTAATACACAGTTGGTGTAATGTCGGCCACAGGCGATATTAGTAAATATAATTAAGTTTCATAAAAACGTTGGCGGATTGAGCAAGGAAAATCTGGGAACCACAGCTGCTTGACGCAGAATTAAAACATCTCAACAATACATTGCTTACGAATGGTTATTCCTTCGCCGAGGTGGTTCAAATGGCTCTGAGCACTATGGGACTTAACATCTGAGGTCATCAGTCCCCTAGAACTTAGAACTACTTAAACCTAACTGACCTAAGGACATCACACACATCCATGCCCAAGGCAGGATTCGAACCTGCGACAGTAGCGGTCGCGCGGTTCCCGACTGAAGCGCCTAGAACCGCTCGGCCACTCCGACCGGCTCGCCGAGGTGAAAAGAGCGTTAAGACCACCGTGTAGAAATCATAGCTCCGGTGAACTCGAAAGTTTTCCTGCCATTCATTAAGGACGTGACTGAGCGCGTAGAAAAAATCTTGAAAAAGCTGAACATCGCGGTAATTTACACACCCACACGGAAGATACATCATCATTTAAAATTGACCAAGGATTCTCGCCATCGCTGGAAAAAGCTGGAATTTATAGGATTCCGTGTAGTTGTGGGGCGATGTACTGAGTACTACAAAAAGAACTGCCAAAGAACGACTAGAAGAGCACAAGGGCAATTGCAGGAAAGGGGGGAGTTACAGATCAGCTGTTGCGGAACATGCTTCACAGCCAGGAGACCACCACATTCATTTTGATAGGACTCAAGTACTGACAGCCACAAACGGATACCACGAAACGCTATACAGAGAGGCCATAGAGACTATGAAACATCCTAGGAATTTCAATAGGAAGGAGGAGGGCGTGAAACTGAATGAAATTTGGATTCCGCTGCTGAAGAAGATGTGTATCAGTCTTCCACTATGGGATGATAGTAACAGCTGACGACGGCAGCCGACAACGGCCATTTGCGATCGCGTTTTCGAAACATGTGACGTCACGCCACTGCGCGGGACGTTTCCGGAAGCGAAATTTTGCAGTAGTCAGTAGCGAGCCAGGGTGTGAATTGGACATTCGACAAAGCTACGATTCTTCTTGACAAGTCCTCCGCATATGGGGAGGAAACGTCGGGTTTTAAAGTGAAATCCCTTCGACCACGGCATAATAGCCCGGAATATTTTATTAATTGTGACAATTCCGGCCGTGAAAGTTTACCTTTTACATGATTAAGTTTGTGCAGAACCCCCAGGGCACTTGTTCTTCTCATACTTGTCCGGTTTCTATTGTTTTATCAAAAGGCAGATTCACTTTTACTAAAAAGTATTCATTAACAACATCGGATACGACCCCTACGCCATTATCAACTTATAAGATATACATATTATAACAACAGTTGCAGCAGCCCTGTGCCTAAAAGCAGTGTGCACAAAATAATAAAAATAATTCTACTACAGCCTGTATAATTACAAAAATTAGATCGAGTACTAGGGAAAATGTACTTACTTGCAGTAATTGATTCCTGTGGCCTCATATGAATCGCAGGTTAATGGGACAGGTTGTTGCCTCTCCTTTTCCAAGTAAGCGCCTCGGACGAGTTTTGCTGCGAAACATGCTCCAAGCTCTTCCAGTATTTTAAGTTCTTGTGAGAGCATGTCAGAGGCGCCCTTTAAATTCCAACAAGAAGAAGATTTAAGTGAAAATTGTGGAGAGAAAAAGGTCGGACATGTTACTAGAGTACACGAGAGCGTAAGTTTCCCTAGTGCTGTTAATAGAAACAGCTGCCTGAAATGATTTATTCGAACGTTATACAGCACTCGTTGGGCAGTTTCTCGATACAGTCGCAGCAGGTAATGAGATTATTTATTACCGTGGAGTAAAATTTGGTGCCTTAGAAATCTGCTGCCTTTGATTTTAATTAATGTGTGACAGATGCCTGTACCTTTTAGCTACTGTTAAAATGTTGACCAGATAGTAATTTCTTCAGGCGTAAGAGTAAATGGAAAACGACGTGAGCAATAGCAGAACTGTAGTACGGACGACAGAAATGTCTTGTTCTCTATGGTTCGCCGTGAATCGGGATACATGGGGCAAATGGCCTCTTAAGCACTAAGCACTAAGAGGAACAAGACTGCCAACTTCTGAGAGAAGCCAGATCTGGGCTCTTCACTTTTATTGTTCAGTGAGCTGCGAGATGGACGCAGAACTCCAATGGTAGAAATTTTTGGGACTGCACAGAATAAAATGACCAAGCAAACGGGTGGGCCCTCTACTGCAAGAACGAATAACTAAGGGTATGTTCAAAGTTTTCTGTCGTTATCTGAGAAAATATGGTAAGATGTCTTTCACTTACGCGAGAATGTCAGTAACAGTAGTTCTTGGCGTTTTTTGTCGATTTTTTTACATAACGGGACACGAAAGCAATGAGCTTATTACTTTCGCGCCCTTAGTATTTGACCGTTCGAGGTGATGTCCTCCGATCCTTGTGAGATAGAGTTCCAGAATAGTGGTACTGGTACACTGAAAATCCACCATTGGACTTATCATTAGTTTCCGCTAATATCATTCTAACTAGCCGACAGTTCATACAGTCTCATACCGTCTCGCGTGTATCAACTTTGGAGTAGGTATCCTGTTGCTGCACTATCTGACATACACAGTGATGTATATGTTGTCCAAACCACAGCAGAACTGTCTGCAATAAACCCGGAACATGGACGCTCTTCTGACAAAATAGTTCAAATGGCTGTGAGCACTATGGGACTTGACTGCTGAGGTCATCAGTCCCGTAGAACTTAGAACTACTTAAACTTAACTAACCTAAGGACATCACACACATCCATGCCCGAGGCAGGATTCGAACCTGCGACCTTAGCGGTCGCGCAGTTCCAGACTGTAGCGCCTAGAACCGCTCGGCCACTCCGGCTAGCGCTCTTCTTACAATGCACCACTCTTGTTGTGCAGTAGTGCCCATGTCCTACACAGCATAACTTCGGTGACCTTACGGAGCGGCAAGGCCTTAACATAACGCGAACTCGTTCGCCGATGCCACTGTACCTCATCAGCAGTCACGGCTTGTAAGCCAGCCGCTGTGACCGAGCGGTTCTAGGCGCTTCAGTCCGGAACCGCGCTGCTGCTACGGCCGCAGGTTCGAATCCTGCGCCTCGGGCATGGATGTGTGTCATGTCCTTAGGTTAGTAAGGTTTAAGTAGTTCTAAGTCTAGGGGGCTGAAGACCTCAGATGTTAAGTCCCATAGTGCTTAGACCCATTTGAACGACTTGTAAACAAAGACGGTACACAAGAGCTGAGTTTTTGTGAATGCACAGTTGTCCGTGTGCCTCGTAGTGATGGACAATAACTCGGAACAGATTCTCCATGCCAGACTGTATCAAAATCATCACATTGATGGAACAAAGCCTCACGTGTTCCAATATTTCTACAGAATCCAGACTGATCTTCCCCAAGGTCGATTTCTATCAGTTTTTCCATTCGCCTGTAAAGAATTCGGGTTAGTATTTTGCAGCTGTGGCTTATTAAAATGATAGTTCGGTAATTTTCACATCTGTCAACACCTGCTTTCTTTGGGATTGGAATTATTATATTCTTCTTGAAGTCTGAGGGTATTTCGCCTGTCTCATACATCTTGCTCACCAGACGGTAGAGTTTTGTCAGGACTGGCTCTCCCAAGGCCGTCAGTTCTAATGGAATGTTGTCTATTCCCGGGTCCATGTTTCGACTCAGGTCTTTCAGTGCTCTGTCAAACTCTTCACGCAGTATCGTATCTCCCATTTCATCTTCATCTACATCCTCTTCCATTTCCACGATATTGTCCTCAAGTACATCGCCCTTGTATAGACCCTCTATATACTCCTTCCACCTTTCTGCTTTCCCTTCTTTGCTTAGAACTGGGTTGCCATCTGAGCTCTTGATAGTCATGCAAGTGGTTCTCTTTTCTCCAAAGGTCTCTTTAATTTTCGTGTTGGCATTATCTATCTTCCCCTAGTGAGATAAGCCTCTACATCCTTACATTTGTCCTCTATCCATCCCTGCTTAGCCATTTTGCACTTGCTGTCGATCTCATTTTTGAGACGTTTGTATTCCTTTTTCCTGCTTCATTTACTGCATTTTTATATTTTCTCCTTTCATCAATTAAATTCAATATTTCTTCTGTTACCCAACGGTTTCTACTAGCACTCGTCTTTTTATCTATTTGATCCTCTGCTGCCTTCACTATTTTATCCCTCAAAGCTACCCATCCTTCTTCTACTGTATTTCTTTCCCCCATTCCTGTCAATTGTTCCCTTATGCTCTCCCTGAAACTCATTCGACAGTATTCAACACAAATGAATAGTGAGTTGGGAAAACGGAAACTTATGCGAAAGAGTGAGAATGAAGAATTGAACATAGCTCCTTATAGATTGTTCATACAACAACGCAATAAGCGAAGTTTAGCTATCAAACTGGAAGAAACGACATGGCATTCGGCAGCTGACAGTCACCGGGGAAGTCGCTCAGCTAACGATATGGATGTTAAAAAAGGAGACGGGGTACTGGCAGAAGTAAAGCTGTGAGTACCGGACGTGAGTCGTGCTTCGGTAGCTCATTTGGTAGAGCTCTTGCCCGCGAAAGGCAAAGGTCCCGAGTTCGAGTCTCGGTCGGGCACACAGTTTTAATCTGCCAGGAAGTTTCATATCAGCGCACACTCCGCTGCAGAGTGAAAATCTCATTCTGGATATGGATGTTGATGAATATGTAAGTAAGAAACGGAAGATAATAGAGGAAGAAGATTTAACTGCTGACGCATTGTATAATGCTAATGAAACAGGACTCTTTTACCAGATGCTTCCTTCCAAAACATCAGCTGCCTTGAACGAGACGGAAGCTCATGGTTACAAGCAACAGAAACAGCGCGTAACATTAATGGCGTGTTGTAAAGCAAATGGGAGTCATTAACTACCGCTTATGGTGATTGGAAAATCCCAACATCCACGTTATTTTCAACACACTGACATACTCTACCAGTGCAGTATTGCGCTCAGAAGAGAGCGTGGGTGGACAGACAAATGTTCTCTCGGTGGTTCCATGAAACGTTTGCACCAGCAGTGAGAAAAGAGCTAAAGAAGAAAAAGCTTCCACTGAAAGCTATCCTTATAATTGACAATGTTCACAGTTATCCTTCAGATGTTTCTCTAAAGTCCGATGGTGTACACGTTCTTTTTCGCCCACACAACGCGACAGCCCTAATTCAGCCCATGGACCAAGGTATTTTGGAATCAATTAAACGTCATTATCGATATTTACTTCTCGTCTCCTTGCTGAACGAAAGTGAAAACAACAGTATCGAGACTATGATGAAGGCGTGGAAAGCAATTAACATACGTTATGTTGTTTTCCAAGCAGCCAAAGCATGGGATAAAGTGGAGAGTGCTACCATAATGAAGAGCTGGAGGAAATTGTGGCCATCCATTGATGCTGAGTTGGCTCCAGTGGTGAGTGACAGCGATGAGCCAGTCAATTCGGAATTATCAATTATTTTGTACACTGACATGTTCCACAACCTTCCAGGAGGAGAAGAAATTGATGATGAAGATGTTACTAAGTGGCTGAATGAGGACAACTGTGATACGGACCAAACTTTCACAGATGAAGAAATAATCAGAAGCTTGCAAGAAAGTAATCATGAAAGAGATGAAGAAGACACAGGAGGAGAGAGTATGAAGATTTCTCACACTGCTGGTGCTGGGGCTGTCGAGGTCTTCCTGGAGTACATTATGCAACAACCAGATGCATGCAATACCGATGTAATGCTTGTAAAGCGGTTGCGCGATGAAGCATGCCGCCATCGCGTATCATCATTGCGACGGTTAAAAATTAGAGACATGAGTGATACGGCTGCACAATTATGTACAGTACACACTCAAGGACTAAGTTTTCTTTGAAAATTAATGTATTTTTGAATGTAATAAAGTATATCCAATATGTTTTAAAATTGTATCCTTCGGTTTAATAAAGCACAGTACACTATATCCTTTGTTTTCAAAATAAATAAAAAACTAAATAAATGAATAAAATAATTTCAGACACTCAGTAATCGGGCACTTCCGCTAATCCAGCACCCATTATGTGCCAGGAATGGCCGAATTAACTAGAGTCTAGTGTACTTCATTTTTTTCCCACACAACTTCTTTATTCGTATTTGTTAATTTCGATAACAATGTCGGAAGAACAATGACACATTTACTTAAAAGGTTGCAAGGGCGTGAATGGGATGCTGTTTGAAGGAAATAATTTTTGTATTTCGTAGAGAACCTTACTGCCACAATTAAGTCAACTTTCAATTCCATAGATACTTTTACTGTTGTTTTATGAACTTTTAAAAAAATCTCATTTTGCTTTCTGCCTTTCCTGTAAACTATTCATTTTGACAGTTATGTTATTGTTCTCCTGCAAAGGCGTTTTGTCGACGTAGAAAAAAATCCTCTACTCGGAAAATTGTTACCCCCCCCCCCCCCTCCCCTGCCGGCCGGGGTGGCCGAGCGGTTCTAGGCGCTACAGTCTGGAACCGCGCGACCGCTACGGTATCAGGTTCGAATCCTGCCTCGAGCATGGATGTGTGTGATGTCCTTAGGTTAGTTAGGTTTAAGTAGTTCTAAGTTCTAGGGGACTGATGACCACAGCAGTTGAGTCCCATAGTGATCAGAGCCATTTTGAACCTCCTCCCCTCCCCTTTATTGTTAACGTAATGTTTCCTTTGTGCCACCCAGAATGAATACTACAAGAGCCAAGAACCTTCAGCATACCTGAACTAACATAAAAGTCAACGTTAAATATTTTCTGTGCAACCCAAAACAGACGCTACAGACAGATGCGGCATATAGACACTTCTGGCTGGAACGCCACGTGGTACACTACCACACTGCCCCTTGCTACTGCACATCATGCTAATTAACAGTCGCCATCTTACGTGCACACCACTGTAGTGTGTCCCGAGAACCTATTTCTACGCCGCACAGATCATTCAATGGGTGCAACAGGACCAACTTCTATACCCACATTCTACCTTCCACACACATCCTGTAACGGTATACATTCCCTTCTCATCTGATTATTCTCTCAAATGTTGAAAAAGATGTACATGTCACAAGTTTCGAAACAGCCGCGGTTCAAAGTAATGATCCCGGAAATGTAGAATGACTTTCATTTCTTTCTACCAATGATCACAAACTTTTTGGGCCTTAGACTACCAGTTTCGGTCAGCAATGACCATCTTCAGATCTGTCTTGTAACATGTCCTAAAATAATAAAGCCATAGTGGCATCGTCACAAAATTAGCATAGCATCGTCGCACATATTTAAACTATGATTTAAACTAGGCCGCCATTCTGACAGCCATACTGGCTCTATTACTATTGGTAATGAACTACTGATCGGACTGGTAGTCTAAGGACCAAAAGCTTTGTGATTATTGGTGGAAATAAAAGAAATTAATTTACATACTAGATTCGTTTTAGTACATACCTTAAAGTAGCACTGGTAAGTATATCCGATCACTGGTGACACCTGGTTGAAAACAGTCATCATTGCAAGGGTCATCAAACTGCAGCCTCCATTGACGTAACTGTATTCTGCATCAACCAGTAACCGCACGGATTTCGATGAAGCTGCTTTCCCTGGAATTGTCGTTTACATATGAAGTCATAACATTTTAACCGTTAAATCAAAGTCATAATTTCACACCAGACAGCTATTCTTTGCAATATTATACCTTTCTGACTAGCGTAGCTACGCAGCTATTTGTGAAAATGTGTCAATACAAAAAACTGGAAATTAACGAGATTCAGACCTATAATAAGGAGAATTGTATGAAAGTAGACAAAACTGCAAAATAAAAAGTATATAGGAAAATTAGCAAATGAGACCTGTATAAAATAAAACCAGAGATAATTGAGAATTACGGAAGCTCTCCTGCGAAACTTGCAAGAGAGCTTCGGTAAAGTTTGGAAGGTAGGAGACGAGGTACTGGCAGAACTAAAGTTGTGAGGACGGGGCCTGAGTCGTGCTTGGGTAGCTCAGTTAGTACAGCACTAGCCCGCGAAAGGCAAAGGTCCCGAGTTCGAGTCTCGGTCCGACACACAATTTTAATCTTACGGGAAGTTTCGTATCAGCGCACACTCCTCTGAAGAGTGAAAATCTCATTCTGGATATATCGATGATGTTTCTTTCAATGGTTCGCATACTGCCACTTGATGACCCGGGACTGAAATCTGCAGCAGTCTGCGGAAGGGTTTGCACTTCTGTCACGTTGAACGATTCTCTTCGGTTGTCGTTAGTCCCGTTCATGAATTATCTTTTTCCGGTCGCAGCCATGTCGAAGATTTGATGTTTTGCCGGATTCCTGATATTCACGGTACACTCGTGAAATGGTCGTAGTGGAAAATCCCCCTTCATCGCTACCTCAGAGATGCTGTGTCCCATCGCTCGTGGGCCGACTATAGCACCACGTCCAAACTCACTTAAATCATGATAACGTGCCATTGTAGCAGCAGTAACCAATCCAACAACTGCGCCAGACCCTTGTTTTTATATAGGCGTCGCCGACCGCAGCGCCATATTCTTCCTGTTTACGTATCTCTGCATCGGGATACGCATGCCTGTATATGTTTCTTAGGCGCTTCAGTATTACCAAGTTTTGAAGTAATTACTACTCGATAAAATGTTAACCTTAAAAACTAGCACTGCTGAGAATGCGACAATATGTACTTACGACAACCATTAGAAATTGTGGAAACAGAAATACAAGGCGCGGCACGTAAAACCGGCCCGTCGTACGCAATGATAATGTTCCAGAGTGTCCGGCGCGTCAATAGTAATGGAAAACGAGCAAGCTGTCCAAGCAGTCGTGCACGAACTAATCATTTCCTCTCAAAATGGTTCAAAATGGCTCTGATCACTATGGGACTCAACTGCTGTGGTCATCAGTCCTAACTAACCTGAGGACATCACACACATCCATGCCCGAGGCAGGGTTCGAACTTGCTACCGTAGCGGTCGCGCGGTTCCAGACTGAAGCGCCTATAACCGCTCGGCCACTCTGGCCGGCTCATTTCCTGTCACGTAGCAACACTGCGCGGACCTTTTTTGTTGTGTAAAGCACCTGCAGCCACAGCTAGTGAAACTTGTCGAGACCAGTTGAGAGAAAGGCCTAAATGTGTGAAGCCGGGTACATGTTAGTGTGTGATAATGCCGTATTCGTTACCCGAGCTTGTTTCCATTGTTGAAGCGTTCATTCGCATTGTATCTTGTGTGAAAACAAAGAATTCGTTTCAGGAGAAGTTTCCGGGTCGTTCTGTGCCAGTAAAAAGCACTATACAGGAACTGATTGAAAAATGACACCATACAGGATCGGTTGAAAATGCTTCCAGGAATAGACCACCTGGATTAAAAGGCAGGTGAAGGAGATATTGACAAGAAGTCCTCGTAAGTCAACCAAGAGGTTAATTTAACAGGTTTATGTGAGTGAGAAAAGTAGGTTTTTTAAGGGGACTGAAGTTATTAAAACAGTACCGCACAAGTGTTGTGTAACAGCTGAAGGAGCCTGACCTGCAGAAGAGAGTGAATTTCTGCTCATGGATGCTGAGGGATGTTTCCAGTAGCGTCTTGCACCCACTAAGGCTCATCATGAGTGACAAGGGGTGGTTCCACCTGTCTAAGTACATAAATTTGGTACTGGTCGACAGAAAATCCAAGCATCACAACATCACAACACAGGAACTGACAAGAGTATATATGAATCTCCTGAAGCGTGCTTACACGTGTGCTGAAGTGGGCGGAGGACACTTCCGCACCTACTGTGAAAGTGAATAATCATATTCAATACATTAAATTTAGCGTAACTTAGTTTAAGTTAGATTAAGTTGTGTATAAACCTAGGGACCGATGACCTCAGCAGTTCGGTCCCATAGGAACTTACCAAAAATTTCATTTGATGTTTGTGCGTTGACTTTACAGGCCGGTTTTACACGCCTCACTCTGTATAAGACCTTTGCCAAAAGCATTGCCTCTCTTGATGTAGCAATGAGTTGTTCAAATGAAAACATTTTCAAAAAGTGATTCAGGGTTATTTCTCTGACAGCAACAAGTCGTTATGAATGGACGGTGTACTAACTGCTCATGTGAAGATATTGCAAATGCGGCTCTACATTGCCTACCTGACAAAGCGTTATTTTTTGTCATAAACGCATTCGAATATCCTCTTCCTAGTGAAGTCACTATTAAAAATGAGATTCAAGTAATTTACCACCAGGTTTCATTGATTTAACCCTTCTATGCATAGTGCAGCTGATCAGCCACAGACTTCAGTTCTTCGATGTATCCTATACTGAGCAACATTTGGTAACAAATTCGTTATGTAGTTAATTGTATACACTGTACTGCAGCTGCTAAACTGCTAGTAGTTCTTCATAGCGATCATAAATGGCAGGATGAATTGAACCAGTTCGACAGTCAGCTGTGTGGATGTACTGCCGCGCGTGTGTTTTGGCGGAAAGTAGAGATGTTTTTTTGATGTTTGTGCACTGATTTGTGGGTTTGAAAATTACTTTTTTATTTTGAAAATGTAAGTAGATATGGTGTAGACAGTTAATTCGAGTGTGTTTACGACATATTTGAAATTAGGTCTGTATTGTGTTTGTAGCGATTGTCAACAATAATGCTTTGTTAATTTAATTACAATTTTTTTTAATATTTTTTTCGTAATGTAGGTACTATAAACTAAACGTGGTAACCTTTGCAGCTTGAAATAAAAAATCATGCATTTAAGGGTAAGCCTTAGCGTTTTGAAAACTCAGTCAGATTTATAAACAAAATTTGAAAAAGACGGAGTTTGGACGCTTTACACTAGCATTTCACCAACTACAGAAAACAATAGCTTAACTAATATAATACTTAATAACAATCATACACTGAGACCTTGAAAATCTCGACTACAATCATACCTGCATATGACTTAAACATGTGAGCGCCGTTTGCCTGTAAGATTCAAAGCAGTTCAATGTGGCCAGAGGATTCCCGGTGACGTCACAGCTCACGTTCAGCCTGCGCGCGATCCCGCCGTGTATGCATGTATCCATGACTGCCTGTAGCGTAGGGCTGTGCGGCAAGCTTAGGAAAGTCACATCTGGTGCTGATACGCATGGATAGTACAAGGATGTTATCAATCGTGCGTTTTTAAATCGAGATATGTATTTGTTGTGTAGTGCCTTTTATGTTTTGACTTCATATAATAAAACATGGCCCTTTTATAACAAGTTTCATAAGGTATGTGAAATTTTGTATTTTATATAATAGGTGAAATTACAGATGATGGCATCATAAGGCTGTGGCAAGTGGTCATCCTGGAACTATAAAAATTTCTGTAGCGCGATCACTGTATGCAAAGTGTGTTCTACATTTCCTACTGTAACTTACATCCATTTGAACCTACTTGCTATATTCAAGCCGTTCCCTTCCTCTACAATTTTGACTCTCATACTTTTTCCATTACCAAACTGACGACTTCTAGACACCTCACGATGTGGCTTATCAACTGACCCCATCTTTTAGTCACGTTGCGCCACATATCCTTTTTTCACAATTTGTCTCTGTACCTACTCATCAGTTACTCATTCTACCCATAAATCTTCAGCATTCTTCTGTAGAGCCATGTGCCAGCAGTTTCTATTCTCTTCTTATCTGAACTGTCTATTGCCTATGCCTCACTTCTTTCAGACATATTTATTCAGTAACGACTTCTTAACGCTGAAGTTTATTTACGATGTTAATAGATTCGTCTTTTTTGGAAATGCTATTCTTGCAATTGCAAATCTGCATTTTGTATATTCTCTATATTGGCCATCGTATGTTTAATTGCTGTTCAAATAGTAAAACTCGTCAATTACTTTTAATGTCTCATTTACTTATCGAATTCGCTCACCAATAACTGGTTTAATTCGTCTGCGTTGTATGTTTCATATACGAGAGACGATCAATAGGTAACGCAACACATTTTTTTTCTCGGCCAATTTCGCATGAAAAAAATGCGGAATTTGTTATCGGACATCATGGAATGTTCCCGCTCCAGCCACGATAGTTCCACGAAATTCCGATAGGTGGCGACACTATATGTAGCTTGAAAATGGAGGTGCTTTCCAAGCAGAGGGCTGTCATTGAGTTTCTTTTGCCGGAAAACCAGAGCATCGCAGATATTCATAGGCGCTGGTAGAATGTCTACAAAGACCTGGCAGTGAACAAAAGCACGATGAGTCGTTGGGCGAGGGGTCTGTAATCATCGCGACAAGTTCGTAAAAACCTGTCCTATCTCCCATATGCCGGCCGGCCGCACACCGTTGTAAGTCTTAAGCCTAGTTTACACGACGACATTGGATTGCGCCACTCATTACGTGGAATGAGTTGCAGGCAAGTGGTTTCATACATGACTGTAGACACGGCGACACCAGTATACACTCTAGTTTCGTCGTTTTGTCGGTCCCTGAGTCGCGTCTGAAATGGAAGTTTTGGCAGCTGCACGTTACACGGGTTGTGATGGTGTTATAGCATGTTGCGTGGAATCGCTGCATAAGGAAAAATAAGAAACGTGTTTCGATTCGTGACTGGATGAAGAAAAGACGTCAGCTCGGTTGCTCAGCATCCTTACTGAAATAATTTATAACGGAAGATCCAAGAAATTCTTTTAATTATCTTAGAATGTCACCAGAACTGTTCGCGTTCTACACAGAGTTAATTATACAATAAGGAATAAAGGTACTTAAATTACACTTCATATTGCGTACATTACAATCGAGAAGACTCGGCATGCTATAAGATACGGTTTTAGTTGTTGATGACGCTATTTCATTAACACCGATAATTATTAACATTAACAGTAATAATTGTTAACATTAGCAACAATAATTTTTCGAAGCAGGCCGCATTACGAAGAGAATGGTTTGCAAACTATTCTCTTGAAGATAGATCTGTACAGTGGCAATATTTCAAAATTCTAACATATGTGAATGGGGAGAGCTGCAGCGACGTTTGAAATAGATGAATATTGAATAAAGAATGCAGCTTCTTGAATTCGTATAGCCTTCCCTCCTGTCAACAATATTCCTTAACAAAGAGTTGGCCAACTCAACCGATGGGATTTTAGTCTTGTAGACGAGAGCATTGCCACAGTTAGAATTTCACTTGCTTGTAGTTTTCATAATCCAGTTGTATAAATGCTCCTAACTCAATAAATTTTGCCCTGCAGCTCAGATATTGTTAAACCATCTATGTTATGATCGCACATGACGTTCTCAGCTGGAGCAATATGTTGCTTACTTTCGTAATCAGCATCACTGAAATTCCAGAAACATTTATGCAAAACATAGGTATCCAAAGAGCGAACATTATTCTCCGTTCCCCACTTCCTATTTCAGTTTGTCTACACGCTACGAAGACACATAACCTCAAAACCCATGCAACTAGTGTCGCCAAAGTTGGAACACGCCGAAAGTGGCGCGCATGCGCAGTGGCCGGTAGCGCAGTTGCCTGCACCTAGTGTCGTCGTGTAAACTAGGCTTTACAATGTTGAACGTGCGGATATGCTCATTCGAGGTGATGGATGGATCACACTCAAACACTTCTCTGCACAACTGGATGTTTCTTCTGGTAGTGGTGAGTCATTCGTCCACTACTTGGGGTACTCAAAGGTGTCTGTCCTCTGTGTCCCTCACTGCCTAGCAGAAGACCATAAAGGGCAAAGAACCTTCTGTGAAAAATTGCTTGCGCATTATCAGGCTGATCGTGACAATTTTTTGGCGAACATCGTCACAGGCAGTGAAATATGGGTTCATCGCTTTGAACTGGAGACAAAACGGCAATCCATGGAATGGCGTCATACTATTTCTCCTCCAAACGAAAAGTTCAAGGCCTCAGCTGGTAAAATCTTGACGACGGTCTTCTGGACTCCGAAGGGATTATTCTGTTAGATGTCCTCCCTCATGGAGAAAGGATCATCTCTGAAGTTTATCGTGCCACTCTCAGGAAACTGAAGAAATCACTTCAGCGTGTTTGTCGCCACAAAAATACAAATGAACTTCTCCTTCATGATAATGCAAGGCCTCACACAAGTCTGAGTACCTGAAAAGAACTCACAAAATTTCATTGGATTGTTCTTCCTCATCCAACATACAGCCTGGATCTCGCACCTTCCAACTTCTATCTGTTTGGCCCAATGAAGAATGCAATCCGTGGGAAGTCATACATGGATGATGGGGAGGTTACTGATGCAGCAAGACATTAGCTCTGATGTCGACCAGTAAAGCGTTACCATGAAGGCATACAGGTAAACCCAGTAAGGCAGTGTAAGACCTTCGCATTGAACGGAGATTATATTGAAAAATGGGAGTTTTGTAGCCAAAAGAGTGGGGAATAATATGATGTATTCTGAAGGAAACCAACCTGTTTTCAGAAAGAAATGCCTTGCTTTACATATTGAACGTTCCTCATAATATGCCTGCCTCTTTCACACTTTACTAGTTTTCATAAACGTTAAAATTAATCCTTGTATGTTTTGTTTTCTTGATTGTCTTGCTTTTTGTTTTACGTAGCCGGCCCTTGTGACCGAGCGGTTCTAGGCGCTTCAATCCGGAGCTACGCTGCTGCTACTGTCGCAGGTTCGAATCCTGCGTCGGGCATGGATGTGTGTGATGTCCGTAGATTAGTTAGGTTTAATTAGTTCTAAGCGACTGATGACCTCAGATGTTAAGCCCCATAGTGCCCAGAACCATTTGGACCATTTTTGTTTTGTGTATTACTAATTGAGAGAGAGAGAGTAACTTCTCTTTTCCTTACCAAGAATGGATAGCCTTCGGACAGCATGGCGAAGATTATTGGACTCTTCTGCGGTTAGGCCTTGTATGTCGCAAGATTTCCCGTCGTCGGATATTGCCGCTGCGACTTTTTCGACCATTGACGTACAGCTGCTGTCTCCACTGTAGAACTGTCTCGTTAAGCTGACCTGCAGTGAAGAGAAGGTTACTCAATGGTACTTGAACAACAAACGGTGCTCCAGTCAAGAAGTGGCATCGCCGACATAAGTCTGTGTTTATCACAAATGCTTACCAAAGTATCGGCTGAGAGAAGGGATGTTATTTTCGTTTGCAGACATGGGTTTCGGCCACCATGCTTTGACACCATTTCAGCCAAATTTACCAGTTCGTTTAAATTTCTGTCATACTTCTCCTGTCTGTGAAAAGATATTTGCCATCAGTTAAGTAAGGTATCAGTGCAGAAACTTGTGGTCACTTTACAGAAATAAATCTCTGAGGTATTTACACGATACAAAATCACAGGGAGCCACCTGAAATGTCAACATCTGAATCAATAACTTCATGCCTAAGTTGTATTCCATTTTCAAGAACATTTTTGCAAGCTTTCACTTTTTCGTGTCTGGGACATCAAAGGACGGAAAACGTTACAACCTAACAGATATTGAAGGAATTTACTTAATGATGCTGCGTAGTTTCTCAGAAACTATGGCTGGAATTTTTGTGTTATTACTACTCCACGGGTATCACAAATGTAATAACATAGGTCAACGTGGATTGCTTTGCGACGGCCATGTATGTTGCAAGTATACCAGGGCGCCGATTCTTAGAGGTTCCGTAGTGAGGCTTCGAGATATCTACTGATATTATAGAGCAAAGGGTAAGTCTTTGAATCTGCACGCAGTCTAGCTGACGATCTGTGTGGTGCGGAGTACGGCATATGTTTGGTCAGGTAGATTTTTAGTGTTCCGTGCCTCAGTCGGTAAAAGTGGAAACCTTTGCTGTCCCTCTATCTGTCTGTCCGTCTGTTAGAAACCTTGTTCCTCAGGAACAGGAGACGAATCAAGTTGAAATTTATGTCACATACTAGGATCTACAGCACCTTGGCGCCGTGAAAAAGTTAAGCTTTTAAACCAATGCAGTCAACAGATACAGCTATTTACGTAGCATATTTTGATACTCGCAAACTGACTCATTTAAAGGCATAGATTACTTAGCGGTGACCTACAACCATGAAACCTGGAAGAAGTAAATTTCACAGTACAAGTAAGGGAAAAAATCAGAAAACTCTTAAGTCATATTAATGTGTTCTCTTGTCACAAGGCTGAATAACGATCATTACGAGTGCGGATGTGCAGGAAGAAAGTCATTGAGGCTTTCAGAGGTACACACAGGGATGTAGAACCTCGCTGCGTCCAGTGCCATGACCAACTACACCAGATTTTACAGTTGAGGATGCATGGCATAAACAACCCTGCCAAAGTTGTCCCACAGACTCCCGATTGGGTTTAAATCTAGGTTATGGTGGCCAGGGGAGTCCGATAAACAGATCCTGGTGCTTTTACCATGTGTACCGGTATGAAATGAGCGTTTTTTGTGAAAATGAAACACTAATTTTGAATTGAAAAGTAAAAACATTTTATTCAAAGTACTGACCATTGCTTTCTATACATTTTGACCACCTTTCTGGCAATTTGTGGACACCACGCCAATAGAAATGTTCGTCTTTTGAAGCAAACTAATCAGACACCCAATTTTCGACTTCTTCGTAGGAATCGAAGCGTTCCTCAGCCAATGCGTGTCCCATTGATGAAAACAAATGATAGTCGGAAGCGGCCAAGTCTGGTGAATACGGCGGGTGGGGTAGCAGCTCCCAGCCAAGTGTTTTGATTGCATCCTGAACCAGTTTTGCTTTATGTGCAGGTGCATTGTCGTGTAAAAAAATTACTTTGCCATGTCTACTGGCCCATTCTGGTCCGTTTTCGATAAATGCATAGTTCAAATTGATCATTTGTTGTCTGTTGCGATTAGTATTCACAGTTTCTCCGGGTTTTAGAAGCTCATGATACACCACACCTTTCTGATCCCACCAAACACAGAGCATAGTCTTCTTGCCGAATCGATCTGGTTTTGCAGTCGATATTGATGGTTGTCCCGGTTTAACCTATGATTTTTCCCGTTTAGGATACTTAAAATAAATCAATTTTTCATAGCCAGTAACACTTTGATGCAAAATTGATTCTCTTTCATGTCTTTGAAGCAAAATTTGACAAATGGTTTTTCGGTTTTCCATCTGTCTTTCATTCAATTCATGTGGCACCCATTTTCCACACTTTTGGATCTTTCCCAAGGCTTTCAAATGGTCAGAAATTGTTTGTTGTGCAACATTGAGCATTGCTGCCATTTGCTTCTGACTCAAAGTATCATCTTCATCCAATATTGCTTGCAATTCGGCGTCTTCGAACTTTTTTGGTGGTCTTCCACGTTCTTCATTTCTTACATGAAAATCATTATTTCTGAACCGTTGAAACCATATTTTGCATGTTGCTTCTGATAGAGCATGATCACCATATGCCTCGACAAGCATTCGATGCGACTCTGCAGCACTTTTTTTTCAAATGAAAACAAAAAAATAATGCTTTCCGCAAATCGTCACAAAATCATCACAAAATTCGACATTGTTAACACGATGAAAACATATGATGTTGTTTGTTCCATGTATACCAAATATCTTTGACAGACATCATACCAACCAAACAAACAAAAATCAAGGCTCGTTCACAACAAATGTTCCCTATCGGCACATTTGTATCTTAACGCTCATTTCATACTGCTACACCTGGCAGAACCATACTTGTACACTGAGAGTTGTGTAACTTGTTGAATTGTCCTGCTGGTGATGACTTCGTGTCAAGGATGAACAAACTGCACGAAAGGGTGCACATGGTCACCAAAGATAGATCTATACTTGGGTCGATCCATTGTTTCTTCCGGAACGATGAGATCACCCAGTAGATGTAACAAAAACATTCCCGAGACCAGAACTCTCCATCCTCAAGCCTGGGCCCTTCAGCCGATTGTTGCACGGTCATGCACTTCAATAACCATCTGTCAGATGGAGTATAAAACGCGATTCATCTCAAAAGGCCACCTGTCGCCATTCCGTGAACGCCAGTTGCGATATTGGCGTGCAAATTCCAGCCTTTGTCGCCGATGTACGGCAGTCAGCAAGAGCACATGAACCAGTCACCCGCTGCAGAGGACCATACGCATCAACAGCCGTCAACGAGACACTGTTGGTAGCTCTTTTGTTAATCCGGGTGGTCTGTTGCATGTCTCTTCAGCTGTACACTTCACACGTGTCAGTCACCCCTGTCATCTATGGCCGATTGTACACCACATTGCCTCAGCACTGGTTTTGGATGGCATAATTTTGACATACCTTAACCACAGTTTACTAAATTAGCCATTTTGGAAATGAGTCCACCCTTGGCCCGAAGACCAATGAGCAAGCCCTTTTGGAGGTCAAAAAATCGCTACGTTTCCGCAATACGAGAACGACTCACTTTACACCCAAAAACTGATGGAGGATCTATAACAAAATAATAAGCCATCAAAACACTCTCTCTCATGGCCAACCTACACTTCTCGAACCACGTACCGCGTCTAGGGAGCGCCAAAGGTTATCCATTCGGCACCGCCACATGTAACAGTCCCTGGTCCGAGATACCGGAACTCTCGCCAACCACATGTTCTCTTTATAGACACTGCACTTGACTATTTGAGCCAACAGTCCAAACACCTGCAAAACTTTTATGAGGGACATCATGTCCTTCCCCATCTCAGCACGCATACTGAGTGAGGTGGCGCAGTGGTTAGCACACTGGACTCGGATTCCAGAGGACAGCGGTTCAATCCCGCGTCCAGCCATCCAGATTTAGGTTTTCCATCATTTCCCTAAATCGCTCCAGGCAAATGCCGGGATGGTTCCTCTGAAACGGCATGGCCGACTTCCTTCCCCGTCCTTCCCTAATCCGATGAGACAGATGACCTCGATGTTTGGTCTCTTCCTCCAAAGCCGGCCAATGTGGCTGAGCGGTTCTAGGCCCTACAGTCTGGAACTGCACGACTGCTACAGTCACAGGTTCGAATCCTGCCTCGGGCATGGATGTGTGTGATGTCCTTAGGTTAGTTAGGTTTAAGTAGTTCTAAGTTCTAGGGGACTGATGACCTCAGATGTTAAGTCCCACAGTGCTCAGAGCCATTTGAACCTTTCTCCAAAACAACCCATTACAGCACGCAACCCCGAATGGTTAAATTTCACTGTCATATTCATACCTGACAAAAGAAGCCACAAAATAAATTGACGCCTTACAGCACGACAAACAGCAAACCAATAACACCAATAGACACGGCAATCACATAAACAAAAAAATTGGTAACTCACTGAAACCAATTTCCTTTCTTCAATCGCAGTTAACACAAATTAATTCACACTGTGACCACCGACGCTCAAATGAACCCAATACAGCACGTAACACGCGGACCATACACACGCCACTAGAGAACACCACCAACCGCAACAAGACGACATCTACAAACACAACAAACTCAAACTAAACTCCGCGCCGTAGCTCAAGACGATATCTACAAACACAACCAACGCATGAACTAAACTCCGCGCCGTCATGATGTCACAGATCAGAACACCCTTACGTCACGGGTCGAAGCAGACGGGTGGAGTTGGACGCCTGACCTGAAAAGTAACCTCGTGAGCTAAGGGTTAGTGCCAATCTGGGTCATTTTGTACTCACACGAAAGCTTACAGGCAGTAATTCTTCCTACAGACTTCCTACGGGACAGGAATGGAGGGAAGTACCAACGTAGTACCTTATATCATAAGGTGGCCTGCAAAGTACCTGTAGTTGTAAAAGTTCTTGTGATCCAGTTTTATGCGACTTTAACTGGTTTTTCTTTTCAGTATGTTTCAATGTATTTATGAGAAGTTTTGATGCTGGCTTTGATATTTAATCCAGTTAAATACGCCTTTGTGCTCACTCACAGCGACGCTATGTTGCAGTATCTTCATAACAGGTTTCCAGCTTCCACCACTAAGCACAACGTAGATAGGTTTTCCCAGTCGGTGTGTCTTGATGCATAACTGTGTGGTATAGTTCTACAGGGCGTGTCACGAAACTTTCTTTTATCCAGAGTTCTAAATTTTACAATTCATACCATGATGAGTTTTATTTTTTAGCCTGAGCTGTAATAATTTATTATCAGTTTCGAGACAATCAGCGTTAGCGACTGCAATGGTGGGACACTGTCAGTTCCCGCCATTAATTCGCGCGACTGCAAAAATCTGAAATAGTGTATGTGGAAGACTTCCAGTTTAGTAAAAAGAAGAGTAGGAGCATCTTGGTACTTCATCAGCGTCAATGTATTCTCGTAATAAGTTGGTAATGATTCAAAAGTGATCGGGGAAGTCGGCTGGAATCGTGTAGCTCCGGAATGTTTCAGCTATATGCCAACCTTAGCAACGTAATAGTATTGTGCGCCATTAACAGTAAGTAGCCGTTGTGAATAAAGTGTTGATCCGTGTGCGTAGAAATCGTTAATGTGATTTACAGATATGAGCGAAGAGACTGTACATGTTCCTTCTAGCAACTTGCCATCAACTTTTTGTGTCACTTCTGCGATGCATTAATCGATTACATGTTCGTTTCTTATAAAAGTTACGAACTCTAGAAGAGCTTTTGCATAATGAATCAAGCTCGAAAACGAGTTGCTATGTAAATGCAGCTAATAGGATGGAATGTTGATTACGTTGCTCAGTTAACCGGTCAAAAATGGAGGTACTTAGCGTTTTCCACAACCATCAGGGTTATGGGTTCAACATGACCTTAAACCGCCAGTGCTTCATTAAACCAGGAATATAGGTGTGCAGCCATTTGAACATAGGTTTTGGACGGGAATGTACACAAAATGCTAACCTTCTTGATGTAAGAGTGTACAAGGATGGACAACACTTGGTCATAGATAATGTGACAACATCCTCCAACTATCAATCTAGTTCTTGTTCATGCTAACCTGAATGACTGGGCCCAATCATGGTATGAAAAAACAATACAGGAACGAACTACAGCCTCCACGCACTAGAGGTTAAACACCTTACTGGGCCAAAAGTGCACTCTTATGCCTTTCTTCATATGAAAAGAAGAAAAACCACAGCTAGTCAAAGCACACAACACACCTCCAGGCAGCTACTGTCTAGTTTCTGTGGTATTGACCCATTCAGTACATGCAGTTGTATGTGCCGTTGTGATCAGTAGTCTCTTGCAAGGTGCCCAACTCCTAATGGCCATTACATGCAGTTCTCTTCTCACTGTTAATTACAAACTGGTTGACCACAATAGTTCCTGTTCAGTTTGAAGTCAGTTACCATTGAAAAAGTGTGACATTGGCCTTGGTTCTGTGCCAATCGTATTTTTTTATGACTAGTTTTCTTCCCCTCAGTAACTTGGCTGCGAGTAGTACACTGTTGCTTCTGGGGGAACACTAGACAACCTGCAATGATACATGGACAAATCGGGCAACTTCATTCGTGGTGTGGTCATGGACACACCCAACCGCAATAACTCTGTTCTGCCATTCCGTCATATCTTCATGCAACCCATCTTACTGTGCTGATTCTGTACATGTGTGGTACATACACATCACACTATTGACATGTTCTGTGTCGGTAGCAGAGGATGTTGTGACTGCTTGGTACCTGTTATATACAATCTACAGCACTGCAAAGCAACTGTGTGCTCTTTCATGGGGTGACAAATATTTTTTGCTGTGAGCTCACATGTCTTATGTATCAATCTCTCAGGAGTGGTATAGACAATATTAGACTAATTACAGTGCTCATATACCGAGCGAGGTGGCGCAGTGGTTAGCACACTGGACTCGCTTTCGGGAGGACGACGGTTCAATCCCGTCTTCGGCCATCCTGATTTAGGTTTTCCGTGATTTCCCTAAATCATTTCGGGCAAATGCCGGGATGGTTCCTTTGAAAGGGCACGGCCGATTTCCTTCCCAATCCTTCCCTAACCCGAGCTTGCGCTCCATCTCTAATGACCTCGTTGTCGACGGGACGTTAAACACTAACCACCACCACCACCACAGTGCTCATAGAGGCATTTAAGCAGTCATTCTTTTTGTGCTGTGTGTGTGAATGAAACAACACTAAACCCTAGTGTGTAATACAATGGAAAGTACCTTCTGCCATTCACTTCACAGTAATTTGCAAAGTACAGATGTAGTTGTAGAGTCATGAACAAATGTAGCTTGATCTGATGAATCACAGTACATGCTGGTACCCCTCAGTGGCAGAGTACCAGTACATTGAAAACCACTTCAGATGAGGCACCACATTTCCCAACAAGGACACAACTCAGCATATGGTGGGTGTACTACTAGGCATGTTTACAAAGTAAGTGTTGTGTGACCATAATGGGCTGTGGATTATTGTTTTTTGAGGGTTGGAAACACTGAGTGGTAGACGGTCCCCCCGATCAGAGCGAGCACTGCAGTAACACAGTAGTACGTAAACTCACATTGCAGTGTTCAGTTGCATGCAAAATGTCAGTTAGAAATCCCATCAAGTGTGAGCCACATGCTGTGGTCTGCATCCTACTCCCGGTAGGAATAACATGTACAGATTTTTTTTTTTGCTAATCATCTCAGTTTACAGCAAAGGTATTATGAACAGAACGAGTGTGTTTAGGTGGTATATGGAGCTTAATGGAGACAGAGCAAATGTTTATGATGAACAAAGAAGTGGAAGACCTTCCATTTTGACTTATGAGTTGGTCCAAAAATTGATGAAACTGTTTGTGAAGACTATTAGTTGACAATGGATGAAATTTATGCAATGTTTCCACAACTCTCCAGAACTCTCTTATACGAGACTATCACAGAAATGCAGGAACACTGCAGACTGTGCGCAAAATGGAGTCAAAACAGCAGCACAAGAAAAATTGGGTTAGTAGTGCCTGCGAATTTCTTGAGCAATTTGAACTGGGCATAGTCCATATCAATTCAGGAAAGCTAGGAAACATTCTTAGGCCTACCTTCATAGTCTCAGATGTTATTAAATTTAGCATTTGTTAAAGTGAAGGCCTAAGTAAGGAACAGGTATTTTTCTTGTTTTCTCCAAAAAAAATTCTGCTCATAGATGCAACCCTCCAAAGATGACACTGTGCATACCATTTGAAGATGCGAATTTTGAAAAAAAAAATTAAGATGCTAACAGTTCTAGGTATTTTGCTTTTTTTTATTTAAAAGATAATTGCTTTATGATTACAAAGAAATCCTCCATTTGGACTTATCTGTCAAAGTTCTTTTATCATAACATTTTGAACTTTTTTACAATTTATGGAAATTTTGTTTTCAAAAATGCCAATCCAAAGAATTTTGCTGCAGTTCTACATTCCCTGAAAAGGAGAGCTACCACTTTTAGGTTGAACAGATTTTATAAACAACTGAAATTTTTGCCATACCTGTTTTATTACCACATCATCACATAACAGGCTCATAAAAATCAAAACCTAGCCTTATTTAACATAATTTTAGTTTTGAAAGATGAGTAAAAGACTCATTTTTCAAGCATTTTAAATGGTTGCAAAATGTATGTGAAAGGTCCAAAGACTTAAAGGTTTCAGTTTATACAACTTCTGTGCATTCTGTTTTGTACTGAAATTAGCCAGTCAATGAACTAAACATGTGTTCCACTGCTTCAGTAATTTCCTTTGATATAAAGTGACGTCTTCCTGTTGAACCAATAGGAACTGGAGCACTTACAGTCTTCAGAACATTGTGAACAGGAAGTGAGCACTGATGGCGTTGTTGCTGTCCTTCAGCTGTAAACCTATACCCAGCATCTGGTCCATGTGATAGCTTAAAGTTCGCTACAATTTTGTTTAACTCGTAACTGGTGTCTATGATCCCTGCACACAAGCCACAAATATCATCCTTCTCAGTTTGTGAATCTGAATATTATCCTGCTGTTTCTGAGGTGTTGGCTGAATGAACAAAATTTCTTCTTTCTTGCTCTTTAAAGTGCATGCAATATGAGTTTGTCCATCACTTTGAGTCCAGAAATGTGTCCTCTGAATTCCTTACCCAGGAGTAGTTTGTTTGGACCATTCTTCTTTTTTCTGCTCATGGAATTCTTTGATTATCTCTTTGGACAAAAGAACGAGGGCTGTGGATGTGTAAGATTTCATGGCTCTCGTAAAATCCTCAGTATTCTGAACTGCAGCTGTCTTTTGTAACATGGTGCATCAGCAGGCCTCCTGCACCATCACAAGTCCCGTTCCCATGACCAGTAGCACTGTATGTCCAATCAGTTGGCACGGATGACTTACTCCATTCAATAATGATTTTTAAAATGACTAGGAGCACCATCAGAAATAATGATGATCTTCTCTGCCCGTGTTCACAGTTGAAGAATTTTACACGTTGCTAGCAAAGCATGCGCTGAGTCATGTCCTGTGTCATCACTTATAAGTGCAACACTTGTGGTCTTGTTTTGAAAATATGTCACTTCTGTAAAAATTGAAACCTGGTCATTAATCCAATGATCCCCTTGTACTTCTTGTGGGACAATTACAGACCAGTTTTGAGCAAGATCACAGTGAAGCATCCAACATAGCTCTTCAGTCTGTACACACCCTTTCGCTTCTGCAATGTGTTGTTGTTGTTGCAATTTCTTCAGACACTGGTGTGTTACTGCTTTCACTGACCATTTACCAAGTTCATCAATGAAACTGTCAAAGGCAACAGTTTTCTTAATTAGTTTATTTTCCTCCCATGTCGGATATGTAATTTTTGCAGTTATCTGCTACATCTTCCCGACCAAGTGTCTGTAAAGACAGTCCTCTCATTCCAGGACAGTTCATTATTCTTGAAACAAGCAAGTCCCTCACTTTAAGCCGCAGACTACTAATGACTTCACACGCTGAATGAAGGTGTCATATGTCACGTGCTCCAGTAAGTTCTTCAAAGTTACCAGACAAAGTTCAAAATTCGCGCAGTACACACAAACGTACATCTCTTGGTGGGTGTGGGACTATCCACTTAGGTCATAGTGCATAAAATTTTTATTGTGTATAGGTGCTCTTATAAATTGCAAAAGTTTCTTTAATACTGCGAGTCATGTACCTCTTCACTTTCACAAATTTTTGACCTTCAACTGTTGCAGTAATAGTGTCTTTTATGTTGGCACTCTGGCAAGACAGTCTCATTTATCTTTCAGATAAAATGACTGCACTATTTAAACTTGAGCTGCTTCTGCTGGATGACTATAATAGGGATCTGATCTTCCAAAGACTGCTTTTACAAACCTCACATTTCTTGATTTGTCTACCTTGTACTTTGGTACTGATAGAATGTGGTTCAGAATCGTTTTATGTGCAAATGTTTCTGGAATAATAGTTAAAACTTGCACCTTTTCACTGTAGGATGCACAATATTCAACAGCTGAATTGATGCTTGTGATAAATTCCTGACAAAAAGTGCGAGAGTGCTTTGGTTCATTTTCTCCTGAAGAGGGAATTTCTGCTTTAAAGAGTGTGGTCAGTTTTGCTGTGTTGTATTCACTAATAACTTTAGTAATTCCTCTGTGCTTTCTTGATGCATAGAGGGCATGACTAGACTTCACTGACCACAGTTTCTTAACAGGACTAACACCTACCTCTGTAGTTGACTGATTCAGGGTATTTAATTCTTCCTGTATTGATGCAAAATCTGCATCATCTGCACCATGGGAGGCACCACCTTGTTCAAATATTATCATTGTTGTTATTCTGTCAAAACATTTAGGACACAAAAAGTCGTCACTGGAAGAATCTTGACTTTGAAACAGAGTTTTCAAATGAGAACACTTATTCCCAACCTCAACATAGTCTGATTTTTTTGTTTGTCTTATATGTCACTCTTTTATGGATATGCAAATAGTCAACACACTTCACTCTCCTGTGGCCCCAGTTAGAAGACAGTTCAAACAGTCATTTCCACAAGACACACTGCAGCTACATTAACTGGCAAATTCCTCAAGAAAACACAGAGCTCACTGGATGATCTCATGTTTTGTAGAAGCCTCTCCAGTAAACAAACTAGCACTGAAAAACAACAATACAGAAACCTGCAGTGAAGAACCACGACAAAGAAACTGACAAGAAACTACAACGAAGCGTAAGAAATATCTGCAACAGGGAAAGTGAAAAGGAATAACTGCAACAAAGAAAGTGATAAGAAGCAACTGCAACAAAGACAATAGAAATAAACATTGTAACAACGAAATTAGTAAGAAACAACTTCAGTGAAGACATACATCACCCTTAAAAGTTGGAAAAAAATGATTTTTTAAAATAAAGCCTGTCCAACTTAAAAGTGGAAGCTCTCCTTTACAGAGAATATGGTACTACATGGTACTAATCAACAACAACAACAACAAAAAAATCTAACTTTTCTGGATTGGCATTTTTGAAAAAAAATTTTTTTGTAAATAATAAAAAAATTCAAAACGCAACAGTAAAAAAACTTTGACAGTGGAGCATACTATTTTAATCATAAAGCAATTATCTTTCAGATAAAAAAACTCTAACAAAATATCTTGAACTGTTTAAAAAACTTTCCGAAATTCGCATCTTCTGAATGGTGTTCACAGTGTCATCTTTGAAGGCCTGTATCTCAGCGCAGGAATTGTCTTGGTGAAAACAAAAAAAATATATGTTTCTTACTTGTGAATTTTAACATATTCTAATATATCTAAAAACAAAGTTGATGTGATTTACCAAACAAAAGCGCTGGCAGGTCGATAGATACACAAACAAACACAAACATACACACAAAATTTAAGCTTTTACAACCAATGGTTGCTTCTTCAGGAAAGAGGGAAGGAGAGGGAAAGACGAAAGGATGTGGGTAAGGAGTCATTCCAATCCCGGGAGCAGAAAGACTTACCTACATGCACAGTGATATTTTGAGACCCTAAAAAGTTCGAAAAGAGTATTCAAAACAAAAAGAGGGAAGGCTGATAAAAAGAGTGTGCTTGCTGCATGAAAATGCCCATCCTCATACAGCCTTAGTCCCCAAGGCACTCTTGGACTCATTTGGTTGGGATGTTTTGAACCCCTCCCTCCCCCTTCTGTATATCCCCTTATATTCCACTGATATGGTGTCTTCAGATTATCATCTTTTCACCTCCTGAAGGCACACATGAGTGGAATTAAATTTTCAACCGACGAGGGGGTACAGAAACAGGTTGTGAAGTGGGGGAAGGAGCAGATGGGAGAGTTCCACGTGGATGGCATAAGGAATCTGGTGCTACAGCTCACTTCACCACATGTGTTGAATGGGATGGCAATTATGTCCAAAAATAATCACCAACTTTATCAACAATATCCTGTATTCTATTTTTTTTCAAAATATACTTTTTCTATAAAAAAGGCATAAAAATATAGTAAACTTACTTTCTGAATGTGCCTTTTATCATGTAATTTGTTTATAGTTTGTTCACAGCATTTTGACTAAGTTTCCTAGGGGGTTTCAGGAGAGGGTAAAGCAAGTTCCACATATGAAAAATGTACACATTTACATCTGTGAGGAGAGTGGCAATGTGATATGAACAATCTGCTCTTTCATCACACAGCTCTGGCACTGCACATGTGCTCGTAAGGGCTATAGGACACTCAGGTACTGTATTGTTAGTTCATTGAAGTGGGGAGTAGTCAGACACAAAACACTTGTTGCCTAAAGCCTACTGACAACCACAGGCTTCAGACAGTCCAGAGCTTGGGAGTGCTTTTTCAGAATTTTGTGAACAGTCTATATATGGATAGAGCTGAGTCTCCTGCAGGGTCTGCTATTGTCTCTCACTAGCGAAAAATATGAGTACCCACTGAAATGAAATGATTGTATGTCATTTATTGGCCGGGATATCCCCTTCCGGGTTTGGCCGCTATATTGCAAGTCTTTTTAGTTGATGCCACTTTGGCAGCTTGGGTGTCAATGATGATGAAGGACACACAACACCCAGTCCCCTGCGGGGAATCGAACTTGGGCCCCCTTGTGTGGTAGGCGGTAATGCTAGCGCTGTGCTATGGAGGTGGACCAAGTACCCATTGTCAAATCATGTGCAACCTATTTGTTCACCAAGAGCCTTTATTCATCAACTGGCCTTTATCTTAAGCAAGACAGTGCACTCCCCCATCACTTGCTAATTGTGCCAAAATGTTTTGAGGATCACTCAACAGGTATAAGGGTGCTTGTGTGATCACCAAATCCAGTTATTTAGCACATCGAGGATCGCACTGACAGATGTTGATATGCCCCATATTGGATCCAGATCTGACATATTTGTCAGAGTTTCGGCTGACCACTGAACTTTCATGGATAAATGTGGCACCCAGTGCTTTCAGTGCCTCCTGGGTCGCATGACAAAATGTGTCACCTTCGTCATCAAGGCATGTGATACTGCTACTCCTTCTCCATCACCTGAACTGTACAGAAATGGGAGAAATAATTAATAGTCCTTTTCAGCTTCATTACTCAGCTGTTTAACTTGTAAGGATGAAAAATTGACTATTTATCGAGGAAAAGTGCCCCCACATCTCATTACTCTTGTGGAACTGTCATGATGAAAATGTCTCAACACAGCTAGAAACTGTTGTCTCATGGCCCTTGCACTTATGATTCTGCCTTAGCAACTACTTATTAATGGTGAATCTGTATCCGATACTTTAACATGGTTGTTGGGAAATGTGGGAAACTTGCAGTGCTCTATAGCACAATGTATTAGTGGGGATGGTTTGCCATTGCCTTTCTCTGGCCACTTGCAAAGAAGAGAATTTGTATCTGTGTCATATGGAATTCATATTTTGAATGACCACGATAGTGCTTGTGCGATGTACTGTTGCGTTCATGCTGTTATGAAAGAGTAAATGAAACATAGGAACAGAGTGGAAACCCAGTGCTAACATTGACCTATTCATCTTAATACTAAGGGGTTACAGAGGATAATACCTCCATCAACACTGACACATGCCTTCAGTCTGTGGGACACTATTAGGAGCTTTAGGATTTAATCTAGAACTACAGTGCAAGGTCTGGTCTTCAGGAGCATTTCACATCATGTGCTCTTCTCTTGCTGACCAATAAATGGAGATATTTTTTTCTGACACCAAGATTAATTCCAGTTATTTCTCTGTCAAATGCTGCCATACTAAAATGCCTTAGCAATCCTAGGTGTGGAGATGGTTAGAATGATATGCTGAGAGAATACCACGAAAAAAAAGTTCTGTATGAAACGTAGTGTTGTTATACGTGGCCCAGGACATTGTATAGTTTGCTAAGCTTATATTAGTGAGAAATGTGCATATTGGAGTAAAATGAGAGAATGTTGAGAAATAATTTGGATTTAAGAAATGACATTTTAAGGAAATGAGTTATATGTTATTTGTTTCATTATATTAGTCACATTATCACCTTGAGAAACGCATCACTGATATGATTTGAGCACTCAGCTTACTTGTCACTGGCCTCTCCTTTATCTTCTTCCAGAGTGGGGGCCACCATGAGCCTCAGGTTGAGGTTCTTCAGGTCTCTTGCAGCTCTTGAAAGGTCTTGCTCTGAGGTGCCTGCTACAAACTGTGCATACACTGTTGGTTTCAAGACCAGTTTGCTGAGTCCCATTCGATCTGCCAACCGCAACAGCTGCAATATATAATTTTTAGTGTTCTAACATCATGTTAACAGACCTCTGTTTTGTCAAGAAATTCTAACAAATCACATTATTATGATCATGTACTAGTATCTAGTATTTATAGTAACCACCGTTCTAGTATGCACAGCAACTAGATAAACTAGATGTTTCTCAGTTCAGTTCCTGATAGGTTATAATAAACTTTCTTTCTGACATCCTATAGATAAGCTAAAACTTAAAACACTGAAGTTAAGTAAGATATTAATTGTAATCACTAATAACAAAAATAATGGACTGGCTTATGAAAGGTTACGTATCTTTTATGTTTATGGTTACCAGAGGTACACACTTGAATATATTAAAGGAAATACAAAATTTAATGAAAAACAAATGCCTGGAGAATGGATAAAAACCAGACCAAATAAAAAATAAGGCTTGCTCAGATTTGTTATCAGAATTGGTGCTCATCGATAATACAACTGAGAAGCAATTGTCAGTCATTAGCAACTGTGCGGACACAGTTATGTCCACTCTGCAATATCTGTTATGCTTGGTAGTATTTCACTGTGGGTGCAGGAAGAGATTTTTTACATGTGTATGTCCTATTATTTGCTGGTCAGGCTCTTGTGTTATGACTGATAGTTGGTGGCTTGAAAGTTAAAACTCTTATGGTCAGTTGCTATCTCTTCTTTAAAGATATTTTTACAGATATGCTATGCATAACAAAACATCTGTTGTAAGTCACAGAAATTGAACACATGCATCTAGATAATTATAAGTTAATATTACATTACTGTAGTGTAATATGAGGAACGGAGCGCCAGCTTTAGGTACAAAATGTGGAATAAAGTCCAAAGCTGTAGACTCAAGTAACAGTGCATTGAACAGGTGTTTGAGTGATGTTCCTCAGTAAAAGACTTGTAAACATACAAGATAGAAGTTCTGGCAATCTGCAGGCCCCCAGCATGAAATGTTTTAAACTTAATTAGGCAGATAGAAGAGGCACTAATAAGATAGTGCAGATAACTAGGAAGTAACTGTACATATAAATTTCACTGAAGATTTTTTCTCTGATAGTTTTGATCAAGGGCACATAAAATTGCTGATGTCGAGCTATAGTTTGACTCCACATGTAAAAACCTGAATAATACTGACTTTCAAATCATTTTCTTGAAAGAAAAACACCTGACCATGCAATACATTTTTCTTTCACTAAGCTGCAGCTTCCCCTTCTTCCCAGGTATGAGTGCACTTGCCTCACAGTAAAATTCTCAACAAGATCAGAAGCACGAATGCAACAGCAGCTGATAATTTATTCCTGAATCAAACTGCCTTTAATGAAATAGCTGTGAGCCCCAAAACAATTGTTTTATCTGACTATGGTTGTCAAAGGGCAGCATTAAAACACCCCCATCAATCAGGTTTAGCTAAGAAAGGAAAAGTAAAATTTCACAGAACTATAAATGCTACCTCAGTCAAATGGTTCAGAGATAATTTTCAGGATGGAAAATGGGAAGAAGTTTCCCGAGGATATATAGTAGATAAGAAATGTAATTCTTTTCTAAAAATGTTCTTACAGCACTATGAATTGGGCCTGCCTTTAGGAGCAGTAAGAGATGTTTACAGTGGCAGTCATTGAAAAGAATGGCTAACATGTTAGGGTCAAAATATTTTGCATCAGCAACCGAGAGCTTTATTTAATGCAAAGGACTAACTCTACTAAAGACTCAAGAATGCACTAAAAATCATATCACAAAATTCAAAAGGCAACAATCATGTACTGTACACAGAAAATGCAGATTTACAAGAACAAGGCAGGAACAGTTTGGAGCACTATTAGGCAAGAAATGAATAAACTTGACAAGGCAAATAATATTGACCTCAGAAGCAGATCCAATAAACTTACTTAGGCAATGCATACTCTTGCACTAGACATCAGTTTTGCCAGTTCATCTGTTAAGGAGATCATAAAAATGATTAGGCCACTAAAAAGTAGTAACTCATATGACTATGACAGTATTTCAGCCAAAGTACTAAAATTTTTTGCTGGCTTGGTGGAACTGATCATTCGATGAGGCAAGGTGTTTTTACAGATAGACTGAAGTATGCTGTAGTGATATAAAAATACAAAATATAATTGTTAAAAATATACAAAACTGGAGATGTGCAACTGACCTATAATTACTGACCAATCTCGCAGCTTCCACTGCCCCGAAAAAATTATTGAAAGGTGGCTTACAGTAGAATACTGAACCATCCTCCTAAGAATAGCCTTTAAACAACAGCTCAGTTTAGCTTCCATAAAGGCTTACCTACTGAAAAGACATATGTGATCTAGCAAACTCAGTTCTAGTAGGACTGGACAATAGTTAGTTAGTAACACATTCCACAGATCATTATGCATGGTAGATTGTAATGATGTGGAACAAGTAATTACACATTCACATCACAGATTAATTTGCACATACTGTTACACTCTGAAGATGGTCGTCGGTGAGCACCACATTATTCTCATAGCACATTTTTTACACAATAAAGGCTTTCTTTCTTAAAGATGAGTTATCCCAGAACATTATTCCATATGAAATCATTGAATGAAAATATGCAAAATACATTGACTTATTGATTTGTCTCTCCCCAAGATTTACAATGATTCTAAGTGCGAATGTAGCTGAACTAAGTTGTTTTAGGAGCTCCAAAATGTGATTTTTTTTCAGTTATGTCAGTTATGGGTCAATATGGACCCATAAGAATTTTGAAGTTACCACTTTATTTATTATTTCCTCACCATGTGTTGCAATTATCAATGGTGTAGTACCTCTAGATATGTAGAATTGAATATGTTGGGTGTATTTAAACTTGAGAGTGAGAGCATTCACAGAAAACCAATCAATGATACTTTTGAGAGCTTTGCTTACCATTTTTTTGTTTCTATATGTATGCTTGGATTGATTGTGATACTAGTGCTATCAGCACGAAGAACTAATTCTGATTGTTGTTCTGTTTGTTGTATACTAGATGGAAGATCATTTTCATATATGAGGAACAGTAGTGGATGCAAGACTGAACCTTGGGGAATCCCATACATGATTTCTCCCGTCAGAATATGTCCCCGGATTGTATTGTTTCAATTACTAAGTACAATGTTTTGCATGTTTTTGGTTAAATATAACATTATCCATTGGTTGGCTGTGCCACCAGTCCCATAAAATGTTAATTTGTCTACGAGTGTACTGTGATTCACACAATCAAATGCATTAGACAGATTGCAGAAAATATCAGCCAATGCTATTTTATTATTTAATACTTTGTAAAAACTGGTGGGTGAATGTGTAAATGGCATTGTCAGTAGAGCAACCCTTCTGAAATCCAAACTGTTATTTGCTAAGGATACTATTGTTGCTAAGGTGAGATGCTATTCTAGAATACATCACATTCTCAAAAATTTTGCAG
This sequence comes from Schistocerca gregaria, assembly GCF_023897955.1. Classification (NCBI taxonomy): domain Eukaryota; kingdom Metazoa; phylum Arthropoda; class Insecta; order Orthoptera; family Acrididae; genus Schistocerca; species Schistocerca gregaria. The sequence continues at coordinate 259,832,800 of NC_064927.1, forward strand.
GATGATGTCAGCAGTAAAACGAGTCAGTAATTATTGTCATATCTCATATCACTTTTCTTGAAGAGGGTTTTAACAACAGCATATTTCAGTCCGCCTGGGAAAAATCCCTTGAGTTAGTGATGCATTACATGTTCATATAAGAATGGGCTTATTACATAGGAACAAATTCTTACTCCTCTGTTGGAAACACTATTAAAACCAGGTGAGCTTAAATTGTTGAGTGAATGCTTGATTTTATTAATTTCAGGAAAAGAAGTTGATGATACATTCATATGATTGAATTTTATGATAGTTACATTTTGAACACATTTGGTGTCACACTCATGTTTTCTGTGGTATTGCCAAGGTCTTGTATTATGTAGATCACATAATTGGCTATCTTCCTATGTTAAAAAATATGGTTCAGATTGTTGTTATTCTGATTGATTATAAAATTTAAATAGCATTTACAGTCAATATTCTGAAAACAATTCTGTTATTTTTAGGTAATTAAAGCTTAAAAGTATCAAGATTTGATCACATGATCGAAAGCGCTCTGTCATTGGCTGATGCTGTTCTGACGTCACAGACCAGAAGTAAGACGAAGGTATACATGTATTACAGGGGCTTTAGCCTAAGTCACAGTAGAAAGCAATTTTGTGAACGCTGATAGTGGCAGCCTTGTGGAAGTTGATGCGTATGTACTCCACCCATTTGGAGTGGCAATATGTGCAACAGCAGACATTCTTTTCCCAGTTCCCAGCAACATCATTAACCTCATTCAACGCTAAGGAATTGTAGAACTTTTGCAAATGGGTCTGTATATTATTACTTGATTGTTGACTATCAGTCACTAGCTGCGATTCAAAGCACAATAAAATTATTCTTGGCAAAAACTTAGTGATGATTTCCTTTGTAGAAGACACTGAGCAGAGATACTGTATTAAGCAGGTGTTTGGTAGTTCAATGGGTAATGCATCCAACTGCAAGTAAAGAGTTCACATGTTTGAATCCTGGAAAAGATATGTACTTTTAAACTTTTACTTGAAGTACGAAAATAGTGTTAGCAAGAATTGATTGTAGCAGCTGTTTCCATTGTGGAATGTGTTATATACAGCTTCACATTTGTCTTAGCCTGAGAAATGGGCATAAGGGCTATAATGTTTGTGAGTGTAAACTAACATTAGTGTCTGAAGCAGACTTACTTCATCTCTATGTAAGATGATGAAACTGCAAAAGTTTAAACAATAAGGATCCTAGCTGGACAGTATGAAGATAAAAAGCATTGTTTGTAATAAAGTAAAAATTGTGGCTATGTTAACCATATCGTTTTGAGCCTGATGCGTATGAGCAGCAATTGCAAACATAAGTGCATGTAAACAGCAAGGAAAATACTATAGTATTCTTTTTCTGATCAGTGTGATGAAGTTTTGTAATTGAGATTAGGTTTTCATATGTGAGGACTGCTGAGTCATTTTACAAATAAGTTAAGTTGTCCTTTTGGGTTAGGTTTGAACCAGTTATTTATGGACATCGTCTTACAAAATTCAATAGACTAGAGCTCTAATGACTTTTTTTAATAATCTTTTTTGTGTGCTAGTGTTCTACCAATATGTTTTTCCTACCAACTTTTATTTTTACTTTTTATTTTATTTTAGTATTTTTTAACTTACATTTTCTCAATGACTGAAATAAGAAAAACATCTTTCTTTTCCACTATTTTTCTCTTTTTTAAAAAATTTATTTATTTATTCATTTATTTTGTATTTTCTGTTTGTTAGCGCCTTAGTCAGCCACAGGTTGGAGGAGACAGGGGTTGAATCCCAAGGCTCGGCCATGATGCCTCCCCTTTCCCGCAGCTGTGCTGCTCCCTTACACAGCTCATATTAATTTTACCTATTTATTTATTTATTTGCCACAAGTTCTGGAAATCATGAAATATCAAGTAATTTCAAAAGTATCAGGGAAATTAGAAAAATATCAGGGAAACTTGAAAAAATACTGGAAAACCTTGTTTTTGTCTCAGTAGATGAAATGACTTGTTTACTGAGATGTCACACACCGTTGATGGCTGGGCACAGTTGAGTACGTGCTCTGCTTCTGTACTCCCTCATTCTTACTGCTTCTCCCCTTTTTACCACTCCCCTTAACTTACAGTCAATGCTGCCACCACTTCTTGTTGCTAGCCTAGCAGCTGCCAACGAGAGGCAAGGAGGCATGAGAAGTGGTTTGTTTCGATCTAATTCTCAGAGACTGTTGACGCAGTCGCCGGAGACAGCAGACATCTGTGTGAGTTGTGTCTGAGTGATGGTGTGAATGTGAGGCTCAGCGATCATCTTTATGATGAGTTGTTACCCATCCTTGTTAGTACTGATTCTCAGAGTATTTGCACAATTTACCTGTTGCATGGATTGATCACCATGGTCTCCTTTCATCAACTTAGTGTCTGTGACATGTGAAAAGCTTGCCACATGAGTGAACTTCGTGATGGGCCAAAACTGCAGGCCATTTCTGTGGGTATCTCATGGATTGGCCCTACTGATCTGAAGCCCATAGTTTCCCACTAATATGTGGGCTCTGCCTGTCTGATCTAGTCTCATCGATCAGCGCAAGGGCTGGGTCTGTTTGCGTGTGGTTTAATGCGGCAGATTTTCATGGTTTATTTATGGACCCAGGACTGTGATGCTCCTCACTGTGGGTAATGGATTTCAGGAATTGCAACTGTCTCACCACAGGTACATTGTACATAATGGCATTTTATAGATATTTAAATTATTCTAGTACATATTGGCACTTTAAAAGTAGTTTATATATCAGAAAGTATGGATGATAACAGTTGCTGGCAGTTTGTTTGCCATGTACACATGTATTTCTTGAAAGAAAAGTCACACAGTACCTGTAAAATAATTGACATAACAAAGTGAGTAATAACTGACAGTAACGGACATAATAGAACCAACATTTTATTGTCAGTCACCTGTAGTGTTGGTTTACACAACTTTTCTCCACCTTATACACTTCTTTCTAGAAGCTGACTTTTTTCTGAGTTTTTTTCTGAAATCAGTGAAGGTATTTTAAAACTGTCTTGTGACTACAACGAAATGTGTATTTTTGTTACCAATAGTGTTTCTTTTTATTGAAATAAAAGAAAATCAGTGGTCTTAATGAAAATATATATGATTTGGCCTGCTTTCTTTAACCAAAAAAAGATCATTACAAAAGATGTTGATGTTAGTACTTAAGATTTTTGCTCACAGATAGAAATATAGAAGTCCTTAAGTTTTTTGTCAACTTATGTCTTTACTTACCCTTGATATCTCAAAATTTGTGAGGGAAGAATGCTATAACTTGTCTGGAAATCAGGAAAATTTCGGGAAATTTCACTTGGGGAAACTTGTGGCAACCCTGCCGAAAATCCGGCAAGGTGATACAGGATGGCAGGCAGTCCAAATCCAAGGTGTAGGTGTGTCATGCTTCATTCTGAGTCTGGCAGCCACCTGCAACTCTGGGAACATGCCAGTTGAGTGGTGGCATAGCAAACATGCTGTTAAGGTAATTGGCAAAATATACATGATACTGGAGACTGCGCGCAACCTCTGCATGTGCAGTCTGCAAGTATTGCCAAAAATCAAGGCGTGGCGTGAATGATGAGCATCTCCATATGGATATGCCAAAGTCCAGCTCTTTATCGAGAGCCTCCCATGACTCTGTTGCAGAAAAAACATTCCATTGCTGAGTAAAGAAAGAACACAGTGCCAATAACATGCCGTGGAACTCATAGAAAACATGCGACCATTTGTCATCCCAACAACAGCAGCGACACAGCTGAATTGGTGATGATCATCATTAACACTACGACAGATAGCACAGAGGGGAGAGAGTGCCAGTCCTATGGCATGGAGCTGCTGATTAGTTGGATACTAACCACAGGTCACATAATGACAAGACGATCACATATGTGTCGGAAAGGAGCTGTGATGAATATGTTACCAAATCACAGCCCACTGCAACAATGGGAACTTTCTTTCTATGACATTACAGGTGGCACCATGCAGGAGAAGGTCACAGAAATCCTTTGCCTGTGGCAGGCACATCCGTGAGAGTTCGATGGAAGCAGAACTGAGTTCCACAATGAAGGCCACAATGTGTGTTTATGCAGGCCTGATTCTACAGACCAGGACTGGCAGGGAGAGGTATGCAGGCACGAGGACAGCAAGTAAATGGTAAATAATAGAGGCCTCGACACTGCACTATTGTTTATGCATGGTGGACATTTGTGCACATTCATCTCATCTCCAACTGCTCTCCCATGAGCTGTGATTGTGTTGAGGATCTGTACGACCTCCTCCCAAGAAGGGACCAGCAGCAAGATGTCATCTGCATATGCACAACATTGAAAGGTGCAACTGTGTAAGGAGAGTCCAAACAACTGCATCATCTTCAGGCTTATGAGCGGCTTCAGCACCACTGCGTAATGGTGTATGGACAGGGAGCAAGCAACCTTGTCGGATCGACCATTGAATTTGGAATACATTTCACATAATTTTTCTCATCATATTATAGTCTTAGGTGGAGATTTTAATTTACCAGATATAGACTGGGACACTCAGATATTTAGGATGGGTGGTAGGGACAGAGCATCGAGTGACATTATACTGAGTGCACTATATGAAAATTACCTCGAGCAATTAAACAGAGAAGTGACTCGTGGAGATAACATCTTGGACCTACTGATAACAAACAGACCCAAACTTTTCGACTCTGTATGTGCAGAGCAGGGAATCAGTGATCATAAGGCCGTTGCAGCATCCCTGAATATGGAAGTTAATAGGAATATAAAAAAATGGAGGAAGTTTTTCTGTTTAGCAAGAGTAATAGAAGGCAAATTTCAGACTACCTAACAGATCAAAATGAAAATTTCTGTTCCGACACTGACAATGTTGAGTGTTTATGGAAAAACTTTAAGCGTGGTTCAACAACAAAGTTAGAAGACTACTGTGAAAGCAAAGAGAGCTTCACTCCAAGTTTAAACACAGCCAAAACCTCTCAGACAAACAGAACCTAAACGACGTCAAAGTTAGCGTAAGGAGGGCTATGCGTGAAGCGTTCAGTAAATTCAAAAGTAAAATTCTATGTACCGACTTGACAGAAAATCCTAGGAAGTTCTGGTCTTATGTTAAATCAGTAAGTGGCTCGAAACAGCATATCCAGACACTCCGGGATGATGATGGCACTGAAACAGAGGATGACACACGTAAAGCTGAAATACTAAACACCTTTTTCCAAAGCTGTTTCACAGAGGAAGACCACACTGCAGTTCCTTCTCTAAATCCTCACACAAACGAAAAAATGGCTGACATAGAAATAAGTATCTGAGGAATAGAAAAGCAACTGGAATCACTCAACAGAGGAAAGTCCACTGGACCTGACGGGATACCAATTCGATTCTGCACAGAGTACGCGAAAGAACTTGCCCCCCTTTTAACAGTCATGTACTGCAATTCTCTAGAGGAATGGGAGATTCCAAATGATTGGAAAAGAGCACAGGTAGTCCCAGTCTTCAAGAAGGGTCATCGAGCAGATGCGCAAAACTATAGACCTATATCTCTGTTGTAGAATTTTAGAACATGTTTTTTTGCTCAAGTGTCATGTCGTTTTTGGAAACACAGAATCTACTCTGTAGGAATCAACATGGATTCCAGAAACAGCGATCATGTGAGACCCAACAACAGTGATCATGTGAGACCCAACTCGCTTTATTTGTTCATGAGACCCAGAAAATATTAGATACAGGCTCCCAGGTAGATGCTATTTTCCTTGATTTCCGGAAGGCGTTCGATACAGTTCCGCACTGTCGCCTGATAAACAAAGTAAGAGCCTACGGAATATCAGACCAGCTGTGTGGCTGGATTGAAGAGTTTTTAGCAAACAGAACACAGTATGTTGTTGTCAATGGAGAGACGTCTACAGACATTAAAGTAACCTCTGGCGTGCCACAGGGGAGTGTTATGGGACCATTGCTTTTCACAATATATATAAATGACCTAGTAGTTAATGTCAGAAGTTCCATGCAGCTTTTTGCGGATGATGCTGTAGTATACATAGAAGTTGCAGCATTAGAAAATTGTAGCGAAATGCAGGAAGATCTGCAGCGGATAGGCACTTGGTGCAGGGAGTGGCAACTGACCCTTAACATAGACAAATGTAATGTATTGCTAATACATAGAAAGAAGGATCCTTTATTGTATGATTATATGGTAGCGGAACAAACACTGGTAGCAGTTACTTCTGTAAAATATCTGGGAGTATGTGTGCGGAATGATTTGAAGTGGAATGATCATATAAAATTAATTGTTGGTAAGGCGGGTACCAGGTTGAGATTCATTGGGAGAGTCCTTAGAAAATGTAGTCCATCAACAAAGGAGGTGGCTTACAAAACACTTGTTTGACCTATACTTGAATATTGCTCATCAGTATGGGATCTGTATCAGATTGGGTTGACGGAGGAGATAGAGAAGATCCAAAGAAGAGCAGCGCGTTTCGTCACAGGGTTATTTGGTAACCGTGATAGCGTTACGGAGATGTTTAGTAAACTCAAGTGGCAGACTCTGCAAGAGAAGCGCTCTGCATCGCAGTGTAGCTTGCTCCCCAGGTTTCGAGAGGGTGCGTTTCTGGATGAGGTATCGAATATATTGCTTCCCCCCTACTTATACCTCCCGAGGAGATCACGAATGTAAAATTAGAGAGATTAGAGTGCGCAATGAGGCTTTCAGACAGTCGTTCTTCCCACAAACCATACGCGACTGGAACAGAAAAGGGAGGTAATGACAGTGGCACGTAAAGTGTCCTCCGCCACACACCATTGGTTGGCTTGCGGAGTATAAATGTAGATGTAGATGTATCCTGCTAAAGAGCTGCTGAAGGACGCTGATGAAGCAGGGAGTGAAGCCCACCCGTTCCAAAAGAGAATATAGCAGGACATAGTGCACCCTTTCAAATGCGCTGTCAAAATCTACAGCATCCATTGCTGCATGAAGTCTGCACTTCTCTGCAGTACAAACATGTCATGACCATCTCTGGTTGCTGTCTGGACATTAACTGTGCAACCTGGCATAGTTTGTGCAGTGGAGAGGACACGTGGTAAGAAGGGTCTGCAGTGCATCACCAATAACCACACAATAATCTTGTGATCATTATTTACTGAGGTGATAGGGCAATAGTGATCCATAGTATTTCCAGGTGCCAGTTTATGAATGGGAACAATAAGGCCCTCGACAAAAGCTGGAGGAATCACAGCTGCAGGTGTGATTAATTAATTACACATTTTCGTCCATTGTGTAGACATGAGACCAAAAAATATATGATCAAATTCAGTAGGGTGCCCATCTATGACTGGTGACTTGCACAGTGCACCCCTGAAGATAGCGGTAGTGACCTCCTCAGAGGTGAAAGGTTCCATTAACAATCCCTTATTCAAGTGTGAGGATACATGGAAAGTCCACTGATAGGATTGTAGTTTACGATGGCCCCATCATTGGCACGGTGGACTTAATGATAATATTCAACAAAGCAGTCGACTGTGTCTCCTTGGGAGGTGACCCACTGCGCATGATGATCTATGAGTTTGGCTACTGTCTGCAATTGTTCACAATGCTGTGTATGGAGGGACTCTCTCGTCACACCACGTCAGGTCTGTGGGCGCTCTCCACAGCCCTCTGAAGTTTCCATTGTGTAATCACTAGTAGCTTTGCCTCAGTCACACTGCATTCAGTTTCTTCTTTGGGGGAAGATGGCTGGCCATCAAGGTCTTGAAGAGCACTGAAGTAGAAGTCAGTAGTGTGCCTAAATCAAGCGGGTGCCTCTCTGCTGTAAATGATGAATGTGCGCTGGAGCATTGGTTTGGCATATTTCGTCACCAGTCCATGATGGATGCATAGGATCGAATATGCTGTTAACCATCTTTTCCATGTCTCAGTGATATTTTGATGACAGTCAGGATCCTGCAGATGCTGAGTGTTGAGTTTCCATGGTGCTTGACTCCTCCAAATTTCTTGACAGGGAAAGAGCAATGTACTCATGTATGTGCAGTGGTCAGAGAATACCACAGACCAGCACTCTACGTTGAGCACCTCATCAACCAGCCAATGGGAGACATAAATGCAGTCTAACTGACTAGCCAAATGACTCATGTGAAACATGAAGACCAGACCATCTGCGCTCCTCACCTCCCAGGTAACCCGTAAGGGTAGATCACTAACAATGAGACACAACTCCTGGCTTGCAGTGAAATTCAGGTATTGATCTTCCCAGCCAAGTATACAGTTAAAGTTCCCTTGAAAGAGAATATGTTCATTTCGGTCTGATAACAGTGGGGCAATCTCCTCCAAATAAAATAGTGCCCTTTCATGTCGACATCCACTACCAGAAGGCACATAGACATTAATGACATGCGTGGAGTGAATTGTTGATGTCTGTTGCTGCCCCTCGCACAGTGCAGAAGTTGACATCAGCAGGCTGCTTCCCCTAATGGTGATGACTCCTGTATGGGATCTGCTGTTTCTTCAAAATCCTCACTCCATGACCACGGTGACTCTGTCGCCGTGATACCCATATCAGAACAGGGTACATGTGGACGTAGGCCCAGCATTCTGCCTTATGGTCATGAACAGAAAGCCACCAAGATGGCCTCTGTAGGTACCTCACATGGCAGTTTGAAAAGGTGAATAGTTCTAACACCTAATTCTGCGTGTTCAACTTTGACTACGCTGACGTTACCCTCAGTATGTTGGAAACGGAGTCCCTGTTTGGTCTTATTCAAAACATGTTTGCACATAGTGTTATTGATCATTGACATGTGATGTCAGTTTCCTGAACTTATTTGCCATGACCTCAATGCACGAAGATCACGTGCTGGCTAAGTTGTGGTGTAAACAAACACAAGCTCACATGCTTCACAGGTGGAAGTGTGACACATCCACTCCGGGCAGCTGCTAAAGCCAGACTCTATGTTTCCAAACATAAATACTATCTTACATTGAAAGAACATTGTTGTTCATGAGAACTAGACCAAATATGACTGAGCTATTGGACAATTGATGTGTAGGTGGGTAAAACAATGATTTGCACTAGGAGTTTAACACTTAGGTGCTGATGCCCGTAAAAATACGGGTGTACGCGGCCTGCCTGAAAGTCCGGCGCTCGTAATTTTACGGGCGCGAGTTCTCATTCTTCCCCTTCCTTCCTTTGTGCGTTCTTATGGCTCCCGCTTGTCTGGGAGGCACTGCATGGACTGTAGTTCGAGTATTGGTCACTAGATGGTGTGGGCATGCTGTGGAAGGGTGTGTTTCCCTTTTCGTTTGTCGTGTTTTGTGAGCGGCGATTTTTTCCCGCACGTTCTCAGTAGTGTCGACATGGAGAAGTGTGGCTTGACGGACAAAGAAATTGCTCGCGAGTTACAGGAAAGGAGAAACTGGCTATGACCCAGTGCACAAGGTGAGACCCCTCCTGGATAATGTGTGTGCTAATTTCTAGCGTGCGTATACACCATCTCAAAAAATTACAACAGATGAAGGCATGTGTAAATTTAGAGGTTGTGTGTATTTCAAACAGTACATGCCACAAAAACCAAATAAATACAGGATCAAACTGTACATGTTATCCGAATCTGACACAGGTTACATCTGAAATTTCTCTGTTTACTCGGGTGAAAGGTCTGACACAGTGACTCTGGTAAAGACATTGTTTGCAAATCTGTCAGGAAAAGGCTACACTTTGTTTATGGAGAGATTCTACACAAGTCCAATACTTGCTTCAGAACTGGAAGCTGCAAAAACTGCTCTTGTGGGAACAACAAGAAAATCTCGGCAGGGATTGCCTCGTGCTATAAAAGATCCGAACCTTCAGCAAGGTGAACTTATTTTCAGGCGTAAAGGAAATATGTTAGCACTGTGTTGGAAGGACAAAAGAAATGTGCATATGATAAGTACAAGGCACACTGCTGAGATGGTCACTTTCACTGATCAGAGAGAAGAGAGAAGTCAAAGCCAGCCTGTGTAGTGGACTACAATAAAAACAAGTTTGGTGTTGACTTATCAGATCAGCGATTGTCATACGGCGCATTTGAACATCGAACTGTGAAGTGGTGGAGAAAGTTGACATTCCATGTTATACTAATGGTGATTGTAAGTTCCTGCATATTATATAATAAGGTTACTGGAAAACACCTCACATCTCACTTCATGACAGTTATCTGTGCAGATCTCGCACAAAGTAAAGATCTTGAACCCCGACCTGATCCATCTGGACTCTCGAGACTATCAACTGGAAATCATTTCCTGGAAAAGATTGAGACAGAAGTAGGTAAGAAACAGAAACAAAAACAGTGTGTAGTGTGTTCTCTGAGAGGGAAAAAACTGACTGGAAAAGTGTGGCGAAATGACACAAGCTACCAGTGTAGTGAATGTAAAGTAGCATTGTGCAAAATGCCGTGCTTCAAAATTTACCACACAAAGAGCAAAATTGCTTCCTAAAATAGTTACAGGAAGTTACTGTATATAAGACATACTGTATCCATCCCAATTACAACTTCTGTGTAAAATAAAATACAGTGAATATACCTTCGACCAATTTTTCCTCTTTTCAAAAACAATGTTATAATAATAACGCTTGTCAAAAGTATGTATTAATTCAAGAGAAAGGTATTATATATGGTTTGAAACAAGAAACTGTAGGTCTTTCAATAAGGGTAATTTTATTGTTATAACTGAAACCTTTCACAAGTTATAGTAGTTTAAAGTACATTAAAATCAGCAAGGCTTTATGGTAGACACCCACGCGCAATGGCTCAGGACCCAAAGTGTTAATTTTGTTGAATGATGCTATCCTTGGTTGTAAAATTGGCAGAGCATGTTGTGGGGGTAAGTTAATGTTAACTTCACAGTGCAACACATTTTTTAATTAAGTTATTGAACTTGGGTATTGACATGGTGGCAATTTGCCAGTGCAGTGCAACCACATTTTAATCACCTTCTCATTCTCTGGAACAAAAACAATGTTTCAGGAGGTTTTGTAGATGTATTTGTAGAATGTGGTACTACACGTCATTTGTAATCCATTTTCCAAAATGTTAAACATTAAATGTGATGCGCTGCAGGGTTTGATCCTAGGCTTGCTCCTGTTCTTGGTCTACATAAATGATTTACCTAGGTGATGGAGGACTTGTCATAAACTGTAATGTGTGCTGATGACACATCTACACGGTAAAAAAAAAAGAGACGTAGATACCAGCAACAGAGATCTGCAGGCGCATGTGTGAAGTTCACCAGCATCTGCATAATAAATTGAAGTGGCACCAGCATGTGGATAAAGTAAACAAAAAGCAAGGTTCTGCCTGCTTCTACTCAGAAATATCTCTCCTTGTGTTGGCCTGCAGACAGAACTGCTAGCATACATTCACTCAGTTCTGTCCTTTGGCATAATCTTCTGGGATATTGCAGCTAAGGTAAAAGAAGTGTGCAACAAGAATATTGTGCAAAACTGATAACAAAACATTTTGCAGAAGCTTGTTCATGGACCTTGGGGTTATTACTGTTACATGCCAAAACATATACTTCCTAATGGTATTTATGGTTAAAGACAAGAGTTAATTTAGGATGAATTCAGCAGTTTGCAACCACAATACAAGAAGTAAAATTGATTTCTGGATAAGCCGTTCATCACTATCAAGGGTTCAAATGGTTCTGAGCACTATGGGACTTAACAGCTGTGGTCAACAGCCCCCTAGAACTACTTAAACCTAACTAACTTAGGACATCACACACATTGATGCCCAAGGCAGGATTCAAACCTGCGACTGTAGCAGTCATGCGGTTCCAGGCATCAGGGGCTCAAATGGCATAACATATTCTTATGCAAAAGTCAATCACATCTGGCAGAAAACTCAAAATCATCAATATTTAAAAACTAAGTAAAATATACCTCATTAGCTGCTCCTATGTTTTGCACTGTTTCACTAAAAGTATCTGGACACCTATTAGTATACATTAATGTATGGTACTGTGGTGTGTCCACTCTTCACGTTATAATGGCTTGAACACTGCTGGGGACACCTTCCGTGAAGCGTTGTGGAGGGAAGGCAGAATATTCTTTCTCAAGAACTGAGAAGGTAGTGATTTTGTGCACTGGGGTCTGAAAAGACGCTGATGTTCTAACTCATCCCAACAGTATTGTGTTGGGTACAGGTCAGGAGCCTGGGTAGACCAATCCATTTCAGAAATGTTATTGTCCACAAACCATTGCCTTGCAGATGCTACTTTATTACAGGGTGCAGTGTCATGCTGATAAAAACACTGTCTCCTAAATGTTCCTCTACCATATGCAGTGCAGAGTACTGTAAAATGTCTTCATATTCTTCAGCATTTAGTTTTTTCTTAAGCATGACATGGGGACCATGCTCCTGTACCATTACACTAGCTTCTGTGTACTTATCTGTTTGTATTACACATGATAGCACTGATGTCCAGTCATCTGCTGTCCAGTAACATCAGACTTTATGCCACCTCAAATTTCACTTAGCACTTGACCACAGAAATGTGTGGCTGATGAGGAACTTGTCGACCATTGTACCCAATTCTTTTCAACTCCTTATACACAGTCAATATGTTAGCTGGACTGCCAGTAGCAAAGTGGAAAACACTAGTGATTCCTTCCACTGATTCCATGTGATTTTTTTACAACCACTCGTCACTATGCTTCTTGGTCACTGTCCAACAGTCTAGGTTTAGTGATGGTTGTTCCTTTGCATTTCCATTTCGTAATCACATCACCAACAGTTGACTTGGGCAATTTTAGAAGGTTTGAAAGATTGCTGATGGATTTGTTGCTAAAGAGACATCCAGTGATTAGTCCATGTTTAAAATCATTGAGCTTTCCTGGCTGACTCCATGATTCTGCCGCTACTGCTTCTCTACAGATGACACAGTGCTTTCTGTTCAAGGCGCCCCCCCCCCATATCAGTTCTTCCTCTTGTGACATCTAGTGGTCAGTTCTGCATACTGGGAATGAGGAATGTAACTTTTAATATTTGTATTAGATAAAACCTAGCATTGCCAGTACATAGACAGCTGGTAGTAGAGTATGTAAAGTTGCATAAATGTTACATTTAAAGCATTAGATGGGAACAGCAGCTCAGTGGTGTATATTAAGTAATATGGAGACAATTACAGTCCTCATCAGTTTGAGTAACTTAGGACTTGTCTTAATTTTTGTTAGTGTACTTTTTAAAAGTAGTCAGCAATGTCTTCTTCTGGTTGTTAATGCATAATTTGGCTCATTCTATATCCACGAAGACTCTCCTGTACAATAGGATTTATGGAACATGATGTGTGAATGAATTAATGAATCCACAGATGCTCTTGCTTTGACTTGCCTAAATGCAAAGCTCCAATTATTCACCACTCTCACTTCCCACTTAAATTACGGATCACACTGTCTGAGAGGGTAAGTCTCCAGTCACATTGTTCCTGCCTAAATCTATTGTACACATTGATGGGTCCATAGTCTGCTAACCAGAGATGAGATTTTGCACACTTTTGCTCTGTCTTCCCCATTGGTTATACGGGGTGTTACAAAAAGGTACGGCCAAACTTCCAGGAAACATTCCTCACACACAAAGAAAGAAAATATGTTATGTGGACATGTGTCCGGAAACGCTTACTTTCCATGTTAGAGCTCATTTTATTACTTCTCTTCAAATCACATTAATTATGGAATGGAAACACACAGCAACAGAATGTACCAGCGTGACTTCAATCACTTTGTTACTGGAAATGTTCAAAATGTCCTCCGTTAGCGAGGATACATGCATCCACCCTCCATCGCATGGAATCCCTGATGCACTGATGCAGCCCTGGAGAATGGCGTATTGTATCACAGCCGTCCACAATACGAGCACGAAGAGTCTCTACATTTGGTACCGGGTTTGCGTAGACGAGAGCTTTCAAAAATCTCCCACAAATGAAAGTCAAGAGGATTGAGGTCAGGAGAGCGTGGAGGCCATGGAATTGGTCCGCCTCTACCAATCCATCGGTCACCGAATCTGCTGTTGAGAAGTGTACAATCACTTCGACTGAAATGCGCAGGAGCTCCATTGTGCATGAACCACATGTTGTGTTGTACTTGTAAAGGCACATGTTCTAGCAGCACAGGTGAAATCATGATAACGTGCTCCATTGAGCATAGGTGGAAGAACATGGGGCCCAATCAAGACATCACCAACAATGCCAGCCCAAACGTTCACAGAAAATTTTACAATTTGATCACATTGGAATGAAGCCTCATCCGTAAAGGGAACATTTGCACTGAAATGAGGATTGACACATTGTTGAATGAACCATTCGCAGAAGTGTACCCGTGGAGGCCAATCAGCTGCTGATAGTGCCTGCACACCCTGTACATGGTACGGAAACAACTGGTTCTCCCGTAGCAAAGAATTGCCTCATCCATTGCAGGTGTCCTTGTCGTTCTAGGTCTTCCCCAGTCACGAGTCATAGACTGGAATGTTCCGTGCTCCCTAAGACGCCGATCAATTGCTTCGAACATCTTCCTGTCAGGACACCTTCGTTCTGGAAATCTGTCTCGATACAAACATTCCATGCCACAGCTATTGACCCGTGCTAATCCATACATCAAATGGCCATCTGCCAACTCTGCATTTGTAAACATTGCACTGACTGCAAAACCACGTTCGTGATGAACACTAACCTGTTGATGCTACGTCGTGATGTGCTTGATGTTAGTACTGTAGAGCAATGAGTTGCATGTCAACACAAACACCGAAGTCAACATTACCTTCCTTCAATTGGGCCAACTGACGGTGAATCGAGTAAGTACAGTACATACTGACGAAACTAAAATGAGCTCTCACATGGAAATTAAGCGTTTCCAGACACATGTCCACATAACATCTTTTCTTTATTTGTGTGTGAGGAATGTTTCCTGAAAGTTTGGCCATACCTTTTTGTAACACCCTGTAGACCAAGCATATCTTCAGCCGTAAATCATCAGACTCTTGGCAGGTGTAGATATATTATGAAACTATGCTCCTTTCGATATGTGTTGAGATTGGGGGAATATTAGTCAAGCCCATTTACTGTCAGAAATTTCCACCTACAAATAAAGAATAAACTAGAAAAAACAATTTTGGTGTTTCTCCAGGTCATGTGATTTGTCAAGAGCCTATGAATCTTTCTGCTTTGTCTTAGTAGAATTGACACCCATATTCTGCAATTCTGTGTGAACTGCCTGGTAGAAGGTACTTCCCACTTCACCAAATACTAAGGTCTTTCCATTCCATTTACATATGGAGGAATGTAGGAATAGTTGCACAAATGCCTCTGTGTATGCTGTAATTAGTCTAATACTTTCATCACACATCATACAGGAGAGATAGATAAGCATGGTAATGCGTCTCTAGACTCATTAGTTAATATCTGTTCTTGAAACTTTGTGTGCAGGATTATGTGGCGCAGCTGACATCTAAATTAAAGTACTTGCCATTTGGTTTTTCATCATTTCTGTGACACTCTCCTGTGAGTCAAACAAGTCTGTGACCATTCATCCTGTCTTTTTTATATACTGTCAGTATTCCTTGTTAGTGCTATTTGCTATAGATTTATTCATTTATTTACTCATCCTTTGATCATTGTTTGGAATGATATTGAATATGTCAAGGAATATGAGTTTTTAGACTTTCCTAACAGATTTGTTGCAAGCAATATCTCAGGCTTACCACCGAATACTAGTGTGCAAATCCCACAATATTCCATCAATACAATTGTTCAACATCTTCAGGAGGTTGTAGCTGCTGTTGTCAATGCTGCAATATGTGACTGTTGATATTCCCATGGTGGCATTGAAAGTTGCCAGGCTAGGGGCAGAAAATACGCTTGTGGGAGAAGGCACTCACAGTTGGATGAAAGTGACATTCATAGTGACACCTCCGGGTGCTGCAGAGAGTCCTTCCACATGTGTGCTGTGGGCAAAGACGCTGGACGCTCCTGAGGTTAAAAGCTGAATTAAATCTCTGCAATATACTGTGTCTGGTTGTGAATCAGAAGTTATTGTTTGTGCTGTTGCTCCCTAATGGGCAAAGAGAAGACCCATCCAGTGACAGGAAATTTTGAAACTTCCAAGTGACATTGCAGAAGAGATTAGGAGGGACTCAAGAGTAATATCGCTTCAGCAGAAAGGCAGGCTCTGCTAGACTTGAGAGCAGACAAAGACCTTGTTATTTTATCTTCTGACAAGGCTAATGTCAATGTCCTTCTCTCATGAGCTGAGTGCAATAGCAGGATAGAGGCATTGCTTAACAACCCTACATTTTGGAAGCTAAGAGAAGATCCCACTGGCGAGATTCAGAGAAAAACTGTAGGCCTTCTGAAAAAGAGTTACATTCTGACTGATGTCCTCAAGGGCTTTCACCAACAGGCTGCAATTCCACCAAGACTGTACAGCCTACCAAAGATCCATAAATGTGGGTCTCCTCTTTGTCCCGTAGTGAGCAACATTTGAGATCCTACCTATTTCCTGGATAAACACTTTAATTAGTTGTTGGAACCTCTCGTAAGCAAATGTGACCATCATCTACAGAATTCAGAGGTCTTAATAGGGCGTATGAAGGCATTTAAGCAATTGTCAAATCTTTTGGTTAGCTTTAATCTAGTATTTTTGTTGATGAAAATACCTATACAGGACTCATCAGAGCTTACCAGCAGTATGTTTGAGAAAGATGTTATGGCACTGTTTAAACATGTACTTTCCTCAACTTATTTTATTTAATAACCAGTATTTTGAACAAGTGGATGGTATCATCATGGGAAGTTCTCTGTCTTCCATGGAGGTCAGCTGTTTTATGGAGAACTCTGAGGAAAAAGCACTGCAATTGGCAAGTCTTGAACCTTCCTGTTTCTGGTGGTATATAGATGATACATTTGTGATGTGGCCCCCTTGGACAGAGACATTACTAATTTTCTCCAGCATTTGAACTCACTCCATCCAAATATTAAGGTAATCATGGAAGTGGGAATGTTAAGGATGCAAGTTTATATTGCTTAACCCTTACAAGGTTAAAAGCTATTTTGCATATATTTGAAAATTAAAAGGCCAGCACTGTCTTCTGTTATGTTCAATAAATCACTTTCACCACCAAAATAATTTTGAGGTGACCAATTCTGAAAATCAGTGAAGTGTGACACATGTGTTCCATGAACCTAATTAGGTCCTTACTTTTATGTGAATCTTGGACTTTCAGACTTAAATTTTTGTTTGCAGAGTGATTTTATCAGGATGTAAAATATAGAAAAAGTATTACAAATCAAAGCCAAAACTCATTTATTCTTATGACAGTTAAAAACATGAAATATTGCACACAAATTTTCCAGGTAAATATTGCAATGTGGGTTTGACAAATCATATACCAATCTCTTCAACATTCTGTGGAGTTTGCTGTTTATGTATAAAACAACAGAACTACTAGGGAGTGTAGTAATGTTTCAGGCCAATGTATATTATCATAAAAAACACACTTAGTTACTTCAGACCTTCTTGATACAGAGAAGATGGTGATTTGATCTGATTTTCATGAAACAGATGCACTGTGCCAGCTATAAACATATACTAGGCAATTTAATCACTCACAGCCTTGTATATGTGCATCTAATGGTCCATTGTGTGTGTGTGTGTGTGTGTGTGTGTGGTTTTTTGTATGTTTCAAAAGCTTCTCATTACATTGTAGCAGTAGACAGATATGGGATAATGACATCCTAACACTCAAAACTGTGTATCACTTTAGTGGGACGTATGTGTCTCATCAATCACAAAAGGGTTAACATATCTTCTAAGATGTAAATGTTGTGTGACTAGGGTCTCTCATTGGGTAGACTGTTCACCGGATGCAAGTCTTTCAATTTGATGCCTTTTTGGCTATTTGCGCGTCAATGGGCAGAGAAAATCTCCGATTCAGCCGCGAATCGAACCCAGACTCTTAGGATTGACATTCTGTTGTGCTGACCATTTGGCTACCACGGGCGGATATTTTTTAAGATAAGTTTTAGGGTCAGTATTGCCTCACATATTCCTATGTCTCTCTGGAACCCAAACTGATCTTCCTCAAGCTTGGCTTTTCTTAGTTTTATAAAATATTTTAAAATGTATTGTTTATATAAGTTGCAGCTCTTTTTATGCCACCTGTTAATCTCCTGGTTGTTAAAATATTGATACTATATAAAACTGCTTGACGATGAAATAGAGCACTTTAGACTACATGACTAATACGTGATGACGAATGAGTGATGTCAATCTTTTCAGTGTTATGTTGACTGTCTAATCTTCGCAAATGTGTACACTTGGTGGCTAGACACTGTTTTCACACCACAAATAGTAGAAGACATTAATTCCTTGTTAGTGCTTTTCAGTGCTGTCTGTAAAGATGTAACACTTATCAAATTAAATAACAAGAGTTAATGACTGCAAGGACATTTGGAATTGTTGCCCACAGTCTTAAGACTAACATTTGGGTCTAAGACAGTGTATGACACTTTTGTTAAGGAGAAAAATTAGTTTGATTGCACTTTGCTATTTACAGTTAATTAAAATGCTACGTATTCATAATTTTTGTACTGATCTTTCATAAGCAAGTCTTAAAATATCTTGTAGGCTCATTCATAATGGCAAATGTTTTTTATGCTGCGTTGCAGCACACCATGTAACATTCCTTTGAACAGCTGAAGGGATAATGTTCTGATAAACAACATTGAGGCTTATTTTCCTCTTTGTGGTGGACTTGTACATAAGACCCCTCTACTACATTAATTTCATACAAAGTTAAAATAAAAAAATCAGTGGGTGGCCAGATATCTAAATGGCAATGTGTGTTAAAGTGGCATGTGAGCACCTACACATCAAGAGGCATTTTGGGAAGTGCCTTCTAGTACTGGACACACTGAGGTTGAGCCAAGACGAACACTGATTTAACTCATATAAGAAGCAATGCTTAAACATCAAGTTTGGTTACAAATTGTGAAAACCAGATACAGAGAGGTATACAAACCGGGAGGCTGTTGTCTACCAGTCGATCAGAACCACACACTAGCAGGACACTAAGTGCTCGCAGGAGTTCCCAGTTAGTCTTATGGCTGAACACAGCATGATGATCATCGAAAGTAAGCTTCCCCAGTAGCTGCTTGGCTACCTGTGATAATCTGCCACTGACATGCATCTTCTACCCGGAGTGCAGTATGCTGAAAATAAAATTATAATATCAACTGATTACATCTATTTGTTATTCATTCATTCATTGGTTAATTAATTCATTCATTCAGTCAAAAACCATTTTCCATAGACACCATGATGAAGGAAAACCTTTGGAGATATGGAACAAGTCTAGGTATACATTAATAATCTGTGTAATCAAGGTATATATTAATAATCTGTATTCTGTATTAACAGTAAACTATCACCTTACTATATAGTGCTAATGATGCTCATGCTAACTATATTTAATCAAGTGAATTAGAAAGAATGCTTCTATTTTCGAATAAACTGTTGCCTCCTCAGTTTTACTATATAGTTGCTATTTGTCTGCCATTAATAACGTAGTATTTGCAAGATTACCATAGTATTTTTCAAAGAAAATATTTTCTTGCATCTGTAGATATTGACTCAAATTTACAGTAGATAACTACCTGTGTCACATATTTATAACAAACACTGGTGCTTGCCATATAACAAACAAAACTTTACACTCCCTGGATGTAGATATTCAGTTAGTTTGTAGATGGAGTGGCTAATGAGTAGTAAGTTTCAAGTGCAGATACACTGTCCAGTCACACTGTGGTCGTATGTCAAAAGCCTGAACAACCACCTTTTGCAGTGTGGACCACTGTGAGACATGCAGGAAGAGAGTCTATGAGGCTCTGGAAGTATCGCCAGGGATGTGGAGCCATGCTGACTCCAGTGCCATAGCCAGCTGTGCTTGCTTTCTTGGTTGAGGGTCCGTGACTGGAACAGCCTGATCAAGGTGGTCCCACATATTCTCAGTTGAGTTTAAATCTGGGCACTTTGTTGGTCAGTGGAGTACAATAAACTCATCCTGGTGCTCTTTGGAAGTGCTTGTTCACTGTGAGCAGTGTGACATGTAGCAATGTCTTGCTGGTAGGTATCAGCATTCTGAGGAAAAACAAACTACATGTGGGGTGGAAATGGTCTTCAAGGATAGATGCATACCCGCTTTGATCCGTTGTGCCTTCCAGAATGATGAGATCCTGCAGGAAATACCATGAAAACAGTCCCCAGACCATGACACTCTCACATCCACCGTGGACCCTTGGCTTTCAAAAATTTCACACCCTACTCACCAATGGTCACCTGTCTGTTGGAGCATAAAATCTGATCCATGTCACCCTCCTGACACACTGTATACACTGAAGAGCCAAAGGAACTGGTACACCCTCCTGACATTGTGTAGTGTCCCCGCAAGCACGCAGAAGTGCCGCAAAATGGTGTGGCAGGCAACAATGTCTAAAGTAGTGCTGGAGGGAATTGAAACCATGAATCCTGCAGGACTGTCCATGAATCCATAAAAGTACAAGGGGGTGGGGGTTTCTTTTCTGAACTGCATGTTGCAAGGCATCCCAGATATGCTCAGTAATGTTCATGTCTGGGCAGTCTGGTGGTGAGCAGATGTTATTAAACTCACAAGAGTGTTCCTGGACATGTGGGGTGCCACATTGTATTGCTGGAATTGTACAAGTCCATTGGAAGGTGCAATGGACATGAATGGATGCAGGTGATCAGACAGAATGCTTACATACAAGTCACCTGTCAAGAATCGTATCTAGACTTATCAGGGATCCCATATCACACCAACTGCACATGCCCCATATTATTACAGAGCCTCCACCAGCTTGAGCAGTCCCCTGGTGACAAGCAGGATTCTTGAGGTTGCCTCCATACCCATACACATCCTCCCACTTGATGAAATTTGAAGCGGGGCTCATCCAAGCTACCAACACGTTTCCAGTCATCAACAGTCTAATGTCGGTGTTGACAGGCCCACACAATGCATAAAGCGTTGTGTCATGCAGTCATCAAGGGTACATGAGTGGGTATTTGGCTCCAGAAGCTCATATCGATGATGTTTCATTGAATAGTTCACATGCTACCACCTGTTGACGGCCCAGCACTGAAATGTGGAGCAATTTGTGGAAGGGTTGCACTTCTGTCATGTTGAACAATTGAGGCATTGAGATTAGAGAAAGGGACCTGCCATCATTTTTGGGGTGTATGAGTTATTACTGTAGTTGGTATTTTCACACGATTCCGCATGTGTTGGTTCTAAAATGGGACTTGTTCAGTGTTTTTTTCCCTGTCAAAACCAGTGTTGAAATTATGTTTCATTCAGAAAGAGGACTTGTCACAGAGACAAATCCCTATATTGCACGAAAGAACGTGAGGCGTGAGGGCAGCACTGTAACGGTTTGCAGTAATCAGCTGTGGGATTTCAAAATGGCTTTGGCGATGGAACCATCAGATGAGTCCCAAGATGATTTACATGAATTTAGAAGGAAGAAAAGATGCCCCCAATTGTGGAAGAGGAATGTGATTAAACAAAAGAAGGTCAGGGGCACAGTGTGAAAAAATTGTACAAGGAGAAGAGGTGGGAAAATCAGAAATGATCACATTTGATTTCATGCAGAACATGCCTGTTCCCCACATACCGATAACTGATATGTTCTATTTGCGGCAGCCATGGGCATTTGTATTTGGTATTCATAGCTTTTCTGATAGCAAAGCTTTAATTTATATGTTTGATGAAGTAACTGCTAAGAAGGGCCCTAATGCAGTTGTTTCTCTCCTTATGGATTTCATAACTAAACCTGTGGCTCCTAGTGTGAAAATGTTGTATGGATTTTCAGATGCCTGTACAGGATAGAATAGGAATCACACCATGGTCCATTTTTGGTACACTTTAGTTCATAGTGTTAGATTTTCCAACGTTTTCCACATGTTCCCAACCCGTGAGCATTCCTACAATGCCTATGATAGGGACTTTACAAGTCTGGAATTACAGAAAAGGGAAACAGGACACAGTGTATACTCCCCACCTATGGTTCATAGTACTACAGAAAGCAAGGAAAAGCATACATATTGAACTATGCACACAGAACACATTTCGTGACGTATCACAAACATCTAGATTAATTTTTTAAGACGTCTGCAACTGTGAAAGGAGAATAATGGGCTGTTACACGTTACAAACAATTTGAGTACACTGACCAATCAAAATGTGTCTCTGTTTCACCCAATAGCAGTGGAATGGTGAAATATGATTTTTGTCTGGTTAAGGCTGGGAAAGTCCCTCATTTCCATAATGTGCCGAGAGCATACATGGACGTCATTCCACTGAAACCTGAGAAACTGAAGGATATTGCACGCATTATTGATGTTATCTCTTTGCAGTTTCATGAGTATTTTGATAGCCTTCTAAAGCAATGCGACATTAATAAAGTGACTGGTGGAGAGGACACCAATGATCTGGAAGTGAATTTTGGGACAGTGACCAAGAGCAACAAATTTATGAACATATATTATGTCGATATAAAAGTGGTTATTTAATAAGTAAAACATGTGGAATTAACTCTCCAATGTTACATGTGTATGACCATGTTGAAATGATTAAAACTAATATTTTGCTTGTAGATGTGGTATTTTGTTTCACTATACAACATTTCAGTACAATGACTGTTGTTTAAATCAAAAAGGGGATATGTCAGTCATTTTCTATTACCATTTTCTATTAGTTGCCTTCATCCTATGATTACAGATTGTTAGTATAAAATTGTATTCTTCCTCATGAGTCTGTGGGACTAACTATAAGGTTTGGGAATAACACTATTCAGAGTTGTACAGTTTTCTCAATGTATCTCAGAACATCAGTTGACTGACATATCCACTTTTTGATCTCAATGCCTCAGTTCTCTTCAGTCATTGTTGGACCCGTTCTAGCAGGATCTTTTTTCCAGTCACAGTGATGTTGGAGGTTTGATGTTTTACCATATTCCTGATATTCACAGTACACTCGCAAAATGGTCATACGGGAAAATCTCCACTTCATCACTACCTTGGATATGCTGTGTCCCATCGCTCATGCACTGACTATAACACCATGTCAAACTCAATTAAATCTTGATAACCTCCCATTGTAGCAGCAGTAACCAATGTAACAACTGTGCCAGGCACTTGTTTTTTGTGGACTGCAGTGCTGTGTTCTGCCTGTTTACATACCTCTGTGTTTGAATACGCAGTGCTTTTTTTAAAAAAAAAAAATGTTTGAGGGCACTCCGACATTGGATATAATGCAGCAAAAATTACTTATAACTGAAGCATGGGATACCACCCATCTGCTTTCAGCCATGACGTCATCAACATGTTGAACTAAAATAGACAGGCACAATAAATAAAACACACAAACACACACACAAAATTTCTAGCTTTCACAACCAACGGTTGTTTCTTCAGGAAAGAGGGAAGGAGAGGGAAAGACGAAAGGATGTGGGTTTTAAGGGAGAGGGTAAGGAGTCATTCCAATCACGGGAGTGGAAAGACTTACCTTAGGGGGAAAAAGTACAGGTGTCTTGTCGCTGAAAAAGTTCAGGGGTATGCATCCCCCAGCATTCCCCCAGAAAATGTCTGCTTGTGTCTGTGTATGTGCAGATGGATATGTGTGTGTGTGTGCGAATGTACACCTGTCCTTTTTTCCCCCTAAGGTAAGTCTTTCCACTCCTGGGATTGGAATGACTCCTTACCCTTTCCCTTAAAACCCACATCCTTTCGTCTTTCCCTCTCCTTCCCTCTTTCCTGAAGAAGCAACCGTCGGTTGCGAAAGCTAGAAATTTTGTGTGTGTGTTTGTGTGTTTTATTTATTGTGCCTGTCTATTTCCACATGGGAAAAATATATTAAACACCTTCAACCCACTACATTCAGTCTCCCATCCTTCATCAAAGACACCAACCACATTCTCGAACGCCTGGAATCCTTACCCAGTCTATTACCCCCGGAAACCATCCTTGTAACCACTTCCCTATACACAAATATCCCGCACGTCCAGGGCCTCGCTGCAATGGAGCACTTCCTTTCATGCCGATCACCTGCCACCCTACCTAAAACCTCTTTCCTCATCACCTTAGCCAGCTTCATCCTGACCCACAACTTCTTCACTTTTGAAGGCCAGACATACCAACAATTAAAGGGAACAGCCATGGGTACCAGGATGGCCCCCTCATATGCCAACCTATTTATGGGTCGCGTAGAGGAAGCCTTCTTGGTTACCCAAGCCTGCCAACCCAAAGTTTGGTACAGATTTGTTGATGACATCTTCATGATCTGGACTCACAGTGAAGAACAACTCCAGAATTTCCTCTCTAACCTCAACTCCTTTGGTTCCATCAGATTCACCTGGTCCTACTCCAAATCCCATGCCACTTTCCTTGACGTTGACCTCCATCTGTCCAATGGCCAGCTTCACACATCCGTCCACATCAAACCCACCAACAAGCAACAGTACCTCCATTATGACAGCTGCCACCCATTCCATATCAAACGATCCTTTCCCTACAGCCTAGGCCTTCGTGGCAAACGAATCTGCTCCAGTCCTGAATCCCTGAACCATTACACCAACAACCTGAAAACAGCTTTCGCATTCTGCATCTACCCTCCTGACCTGCTACAGAAGCAAATAACCAGAGCCACTTCCTCATCCCCTCAAACCCAGAACCTCTCACAGAAGAACCCCAAAAGTGCCCCACTTGTGACAGGATACTTCCCGGGAATGGATCAGACTGTGAATGTGGCTCTCCAGCAGGGATACGACTTCCTAAAATCCTGCCCCGAAATGAGATCCATCCTTCATGAAATCCTCCCCACTCCACCAAGAGTGTCTTTCCGTCGTCCACCTAACCTTCGTAACCTCTTGGTTCATCCCTATGAAATCCCCAAACCACCTTCCCTACCCTCTGGATCCTACCCTTGTAATCGCCTCCGGTGTAAAACCTGTCCTATGCACCCTCCCACCACCACCTACTCCAGTCCTGTAACCCGGAAGGTGTACACGATCAAAGGCAGAGACACGTGTGAAAGCACCCACGTGATGTACCAACTGACCTGCCTACACTGTGACGCTTTGTATGTGGGAATGACCAGCAACAAACTGTCCATTCTCATGAATGGACACAGGCAGACAGTGTTTGTTGGTAATGAGGATCACCCTGTGGCTAAACATGCCTTGGTGCATGATCAGCACATCTTGACACAGTGTTACACCGTCCGGGTTATCTGGATACTTCCCACCAACACCAACCTATGCGAACTCCGGAGATGGGAACTTGCCCTTCAATATATCCTCTCTTCTCATTATCCACCAGGCCTCAATCTCTGCTGATTTCAAGTTGTCGCCACTCATACCTCACCTGTCATTCAACATCATCTTTGCCTCTGCACTTCCGCCTCGACTGACATCTCTGCCCAAACTCTTTGACTTTAAATATGTCTGCTTGTGTCTGTATATGTAAGGATGGATGTGTGTGTGTGTGTGTGTGTGTGTGTGTGTGTGTGTGTGTGTGTGTGTGTGTGAGTGTGTGCGCGAGTATATACCTATACTTTTTGCCCTTAAGGTAAGTCTTTCCGTTCCCGTGATTGGAATGACTCCTTACCCTCTCCCTTAAAACCCACATCCTTACATCTTTCCTTCTCCTTCCCTCTTTCCTGACGAAGCAACCGCTCGTTGCAAAAGCTCGAAATTTTGTGTGTGTGTTTGTGTGTTATTTTATTGTGCCTGTCTACCGGCGCTTTCCCGCTTAGTAAGTCTTGGAATCTTTGGTTTTAATATATTTTTCCCATGTGGAAGTTTCTTTCTATTTTATATATATATGGTATCGGACTCTTCAATTGAATTCACGCAAAGAATCCATTTCTTCTTTTCTGGAACCACCTGAAGATGACACAGATACTGTAGCCCAAAGCTGTGCAATGTTCATGCCTTGTTTATTTCTTTCTATGCCTAAACTTCCTACTTCTTTGCAAAATTCTGCAACCAAGTTTTTTACTTGATATTGTGAAGGATCATGGTAGTGGGACTGTAGAGACATCTATCAGTAGCTCGGCGTTTGAGCATATGCCTATCCGTTTAACACTACCATCGCCCACTATTAGCGGGCGACAGCACTACACGCTTGTCGAACTGACTGCCAGTGATTCAGTTGTCAAGAACGGTTGCTGCAGCTTCAAAATGCTTGAAACAGTCAATGACATTGCTTTTTCCATCAAAAACTGCACTGGTATCATTCATATTTCAATTACCAACACAAAAAAATGAAGTACAAAAATTATATCCTTGAAATAAATCTTTGTCACTCTTACAAGTTCTCAGCATCGTAAAAGAATTACTTTGTTGCCGAAAAAGTTTAGGGGTATGCATCCCCCAGCATTCCCCCAGAAAAAGAGCACTGGCTATACCAATTTCTTTGGCACTTCAGTCTATATCCTCCACTGCTCGTGCTGCCTCCTGCCATCTGTGAGTGGTTATTACACATTGACATTGAACGTAGGTGGTGGTCATATTAATGTGACAAGACAGTGTATATTTATTCTGCAGCTTTGTCTTTTGGACAAATTTTGCCCAAAAAGGCGTAATGAACACACTGAATATTACTGGAAAAGGATAGATACTTCTTTTTCAGACTGGATTCCACTGGCACTTAGTCATAAGTTGCCCCTTACCAGAAGCATTTAAATGCAAATCGTGACATGTATGATGTGACTAAGTGATAAGTTATGCATGTGGGGGTTTCAATGCAAAAGTGATGAAAAATCCAAGAAAATTTTTTTAACAGGAAATTTTTGATATGAACGAGAAATGACAGAGGTAATATATTATGGTTATTATTATTATTATTATTATTATTATTATTTAGACTGATGCAGGACCACCCACATTTTGCCAAGATTCTTTTGAGTACACTGCAGAAATTTCACTGGGAAGCCATTACACATCCTCTATACACTCCAGATCTCCCCCCAAGCAATTTCCATGTTTTTGGAGCCCTGGAGAAAAACATTCATGGCTAACAGTTTGCTTTGGACAGAGAGCCTGAGTACAATCATGGTTCCACAGGCAATTGTAAACATTTCTACATAAAGGCACTAACCATCTTGTTTCACAGTTGGATAAATGTGTCAGTAGTTAAGGCAATACCTTTAGAAATAATTAGCATTTATGTACATTTTTCCATCTCTCTTATTTTCATTTGACTGTTCCTTATATTGACATGTGAGTTAGGGGGTGGTTCATTATCTGGAGGAGTAGAATGTGTTAAGTATGTGTAGCAGCTCAGGAAGTGAAGCTCAGTACAGTAAGAAGATAATGATCTTGTTTAAGTTAAGTGTCATTTTCAGAATTTTATTTTGGTTTGCTGTTTTATTATATTTATTGAACAGAGTTTTCATGTTTCCAGAGTCTAAGAATTGTAGCAAATGTATGTTAGTTTGCACTGCTGGGAACAGACACAACATATTTTGTGATTTGTTTAGTGCTTGATAAGTAAGCCTGTAAAACAGAGGGAAGTGTTGGGATAGTAGTCCATTTAAATGTTGCCATTTTGTTTTTTCTCATCATTTTTTGTTGTTCATATATCTGGTATAGGGTTAATCATGTCATTTACAGCACCTCAGTGGCATATTCAAGATAAAACATGGCAAATTTTTGCAGCTGAATAGCTTGGTTGCAAGCTGACTATGCATGTATATTTAAGGAAATAATGGTTGAAGAAAGAAACAGAGCTTAATGCTGGAGAGTTACTCTATAGTATGTGGAGGAGAAGCAGAAGATATTTTATGACTGGGTATTTAGAAAGAAGCACAATTTGCTAGCAGTAAGGATTGACAGGATTTTATGGAACTTAAGAAAGAAGAAGGAAGCAGAAAGTAAGGAGAGAGAAGATGCACAGAGCAGTAATGTTGTAGAAGTTAAAGAGAATAATTAGTTCTGAATCTTGTGAAAATATGGAGGCTGAAGTTGCTTTCATACTAGATGAATTAAGTTGGGTTATATCAAAGTAAAGAAGTATGAAGATAGCAACATGGGCGATTTAAGTGCAGTAGTATTAACCCCATTGTGCAATAATGGGTGTTGTTTCCAGGCTGGGGACCCTGGGCCAGATCTACAGGAAAGTAGAAAGCATAATATCGGAAAGTTGCTTTGGGTTAATGGGGTTACAGGAAAGCCTAGCACTGTGCGAGGAATTCAGTCTGTGATTAGCACTACCGCAGGGAAGTAGGTAGAACTGCCTTTCAGTGTATTTTTTATGGTACTGCTGTATGTGGTTTATATGTGAACACAATTTTAGGGGTATATTTTCTGGGAAAACATAAGGGCAACTTTGGTAATAGAAACTAAGTTTCAAATGTTGTGCCAAAACAGTAAGCATAGAAGCCATCAGATATTTGAATAGAAATTCCAGACATAATAGATTAATGAAGTTGAACCATTTACTGTTAAGAATGATTTGTTAAGGCTAATTTGTTAAGGGAGGCAGAACTACAAGTACACTGGTCTACCTGTGGAGTACAGAATGCTGGCCTGTGTAGCTGAGTGGTTCTAGGTGCTTCAGTCTGGAACCGCTCTACCACTACGGTCACAGGTTCGAATCCTGTCTCTGGCATGGATGTGTGTGATGTCCTTAGGTTAGTTAGGTTTAAGTAGTTCTAAGTTCTAGGGGACTGATGACCTCAGATGTTAAGTCCCATAGTGCTCGGAGCCATTTATTGAGTACAGAATATGATTAAATAAGAAACAATGTGTTACAGCAATTCATAAAAAAGAAAGGCATTTCTAATGTTTTATTAGTTTGTTCTATATTTATTGTGAACAATGGTATATTAATTGTGAACAATGGTAAGAATATGTGCATCCATGAAATGTTGTTGTTGTTGTGGTCTTCAGTCCTGAGACTGGTTTGATGCAGCTCTCTATGCTACTCTATCCTGTTCAAGCTTCTTCATCTCCCAGTACCTACTGCAACCTACATCCTTCTGAATCTGCTTAGTGTATTCATCTCTTGGTCTCCCTCTACGATTTTTACCCTCCACGCTGCCCTCAAATGCTAAATTTGTGATCCCTTGATGCCTCAGAACATGTCCTACCAACTGGTCCCTTCTTCTGGTCAAGTTGTGCCACAAACTTCTCTTCTCCCCAATCCTATTCAATACTTCCTCATTAGTTATGTGATCCACCCATCTAATCTTCAGCATTCTTCTGTAGCACCACATTTCGAAAGCTTCTATTCTCTTCTTGTCCAAACTATTTATCGTCCATGTTTCACTTCCATACATGGCTACACTCCATACAAATACTTTCAGAAATGACTTCCTGACACTTAAACCTATGCTCGATGTTAACAAATTTCTTTTCTTCCATGAAATATAATGCATAATATGTGCGTCCATGAACATAATGCAGGCTATGTAAAGAAACACCGTAAGTAGCTTGCAGACTAACATCATAAAGAAAATACTGTTTTTAACCTAAAAGAATCAAAACATAAGTGTACAAACATGTGAATCCAATTTACAGAATATCACAGAAGATGCTTCATACATACAAGTGAAATGAGTCTGGTGTAATTCTTTTTAATTACATTGCAGTCAGCTCAAGATGGACAACTTATAATAACAGATGAAATAAAGTTATTCAGTGAGTGATAGTATAAAACCATAATGAGGGGATTAATGACACAGTGCTCTGAATGGCTTTTTGTGTAATAACTAATAAGGGTTTTAAATAGTTTATGACATGGTGAGTAGTTGCCAGTGGTGTGCTGACTATTGGGAGACAGTGTAATATCTGTATTCTGTTTTATGTAATGTATAGAACCTGTTAAACTAATGTACTGTTAAGGGATAATGAATGCAAGGGGAGAGTTTGGTAACAATACCCTGCTTGTTAATGAGTAGTCACTTATTTCATGTCATATTTAAATGGAAGCCAGTGGACTAAAGTTGTGGGCTTAATATGCTGTCAACAAACTTTGTGATTCAACCTGAGTTGACTTAAGAAAATGAACTGCACATTACTGTCAGTGTGAAATTGTGTGCTGAGTCTTTACATAGTTATTCAGAGCTAAGATACAGGGCTGGATCTACTGTGGAAGGGAGGTACCGCAGCACTGCTTCTAATTTTCAGCACTATTAAGTAAAATAGCAGCACCGTGGCTACTTCACCAATGGGCTGCAGATGCCAGTGGATGCCGAGAAGAGCAAAACTCCATTGCATCAGATGCAGTGATATCCCCAGCCAATTTCCACATTGTGTGCCAGGGGTCAGTGCTTGCAGTACTGGTGATGCAACAGAATGGCAGGCTGGCCATGGCAGTGGAAGGCAATTTGCCACACCTCCAGACTCTGCACTGCTTTGGTGTCTGTGTTCAGAGGCAATGCCTCCTCAGCACAACTGGGCACTGAACCTGCATAAATACCCACCATTTTCAATACAGACATTCACAATCTGGCAGAATGTACTAAGAATTGAAGTTCACGCCAGCTGATAGGACAACATGGTTTTGCAAGCTGCCACCACAAGTCACAGACTACACCACTGATGGTCCATCTACTGCTTGTAAGCACACTCCTGTGGGCTTGGAAACCTTCCCACTGGTGGCCACCTCAGGGTCACTTCAGTGCAGTTGGACTTTGGACTTCTGTTGTGGAGGGCAGGTGTTCATAAATCCAGGGTGATGCAGCCTCCCATCTGCCTGTATGTATGCAGGTAAACTGACATTGCATGCCTCCACTTGCAAGGGTGGACATCACTGCTGGAAGCTGTCTTCTACTACAAGAACTGTGGTGGTCTTCCATATCTGCCACTTTTGGCCCTTAATTGCAGAGTTGCACTGAGAAAGTTGAGCTGTTCCACATGTTATGACTTCAACTCCTGTTAATAACTTTCTTTTCATCTGTTTTGTTTTACTTGTTTTTATTGTACATTATTCAAACAGTATACATGTAGGAGGTTTTTCAATGTTCCAAAACATCAACAAAATTGTTTAACACTTAGATTCATTATTCAGGGTAATATTTTTGATGTACTGATTTCAATATTGCACTTAGTCTACTAGGGAATCTGTTAATTGAAAGTTATACATAAATGAAAATTCCACCTCATTACGTAATAAAAAAAGCCTGGTGAGGTAGAATGCATTTCTAGGCATGGTGATACCACTAGCTATAAAGATTGGCCATTAAACTTTCAAATAGCATATTTCAAATTCTGTGAAACAAATTAATTTACAAGATAATTATTATCCACCTTCAGAAGTAGCTACATTTTCCATTGCAGATCTTGCCTCTAAGCTTGTTAAATTCTGATGTTCATGATTATAATTTGTGGACCAAAATTTTATGCACATGATGACGTGCTTCATTAATTGATTAATTAAGATTTTTGCATAATTTATTGTAATTTTCAGTTGGCATTTGTATTTGTAAGTTGAATATTCCTAATGAAAATGCATGAAATGTATCCATAAACTTTTCTAATTTTTTTGAAATAGTCAGATGTCATCCAAACCCAAAGCCATCAGTCTGCACCCAATTCCACTGGAGATAACAAACAAATAATACCTTTGTGATGGTTTGATTCGTGCACCGGTGGCTGCCACTTCGAATTCCTGCTGAGTGGTGCCACAAGTGGCTGCAATGACTGAGAGGGAACTGTGGGATTGGTGGAATCCATGCTGCTGGTGGCATATGGGCAGAACATTCTGGAGGGGGATAACGAAAACTTCTCACTGTGACAGAGACGGCTGATGAAGAGTGCTGCAGTTATTTCCCTGGTGATCCATTGGGCTGGCTGAAGCACATGGTCATCAACCGGAGGCTATGAGCCATTGTTGGATAGGTGGACATGAAGAATTCTGTGAAGGGGACCACTGTAACTGCTGCATTTTGCCATTCGCCAAATTGTGGACTCCGAGCAATGTTAAACAGCCTCGTAAAAAAAGATGATGTTGGTTGAGATGATTGTTTGTAACTGTTAGCTTATGTGGATTAATGTGGCTGTTGCAACTTGTATAGACAAATTTTTTTTGCTGCTCATACAACTAAATAACTTTGTTGGTCGTAATGAAGTATGTTACTGGTGTACATTGTGGTTATTGTATTGAATCCATGTGGTTTTAGATGTGCATGCTTTTCTTGACAATAAACATATTTGTTACATTATGTTGAGTGTGGTGTATCCTGTTATTCATTTGATTATTGTTGAAAAAGGTATTATTCACGTTCTGGAAGGAGGGCTGAATGTGAGTAATGTTAATGTATGAGCTATCAACTCAGTGCAGTAATGGAAATGCAGAACAGTGAACTCAGTGCATAAATTTAAATCTTTCTTGTTAATTGCTAGTGAGATTTGTGCAATTTCTGTCTGCCATGTTAGTTGATAAGATTTTTTTTAATGTAAAGATTATCTCTGGGCCCTTTTAAAACTGTTTGTTCTCACTGCAGGAAGGTGAATCCAGTAGATAATTTAAAAGTTGTTTTGGTTGCTTCCAAGTGCGTTGTGTAATGCTGATTCATTAACTGCTGTCTTAATATTAGTTGTTTAGTTATTTATCAAGGGAGAAAGGGGAATGAAGGTTTAAATTCAAATTTTCCCTGCTCATTGACCTTATAAGTGGCATTAAAAATTGTGTGATAAAATTGTTTTATTGGTTCTCATGTGTGTGGCTAACTGGTGGCTCACCTCGAGTTTATACGTAGCAAAAGCATGAAACTTTGTTGAAATGTCATTATGTATGCCTGTAAAGCCCAGCACCACCACTCCATTGTTACATCATATCTTTCGTAGCAGAATGTGGCTGTGCTGGAGTGTGGGTGGTGTGCATAATTATATTCGGTAGGGTTAAGAAAGTTGTATTGCTATTAGGAATGGTTGTGCTGCCAGGGGCATAGCTTTGTTAGCACAGTGGATGAGGGAGGTAGTCAATCAGCCTGTCACCACACTGGATTTGCAGCCAGACCAGGTGAGTGGTGCCATCACCAGCATTCGGTGTGTGTTAGCAGATATTAGCTTGTTAGTGTCCTTTTTTGAAACTGGGGAGCCTTCACACTCATAGAGTGCATGTGGTGTACAATGCTAATAGAGTTCAGAATTTGCACAGTGTCATGACCGTGGATGTGCACTGTGAACAGTTGCAGGACTCTGTTACTGAAATAGTTGCAAGAATGCACGGGCTAAGTAGTTGTGTTAGGGATTTTTCAATAAACTACCCAACCCACTAGAACGAATGTCATGACAAGAGAGAGTATTGTCAGTAGTGTATTGTCAGTAGAATGTAGCAAGGATGTTGAGCAGTGCCTGTAATTTTTGTTAGTGCTGCAGGATCTGCGGGGATATGTTTGATTTAACTGATGTGCAACTATATCAGATACTGTGTCCTGTGGTTTAGGGCTGTTTTGTAAGCACTGGTAGAGAAGAGGTAACGAGAATCAGCCTAGAGTGGTTACTATGGAGGGAGTTAAGGATGGTTGTGATTTTAGTGATCTGTCCCCAGAACAGGCATGGGGTTGTGACAGTTATGTAATGAATTTGGCAATGTATTGATGATCGCTTGGATGCAGTGAAAGGGAAGGAGTACAAAATTGAGGTTACTGACAGCATACCAGTATGGCACTCACCATATCATCTCTCTCCACATCATATTAAGCATCTCAAGTTATGCATAGACAAAATGTTGATAGAGGGGGTTGTAAGGATGTCTACATCAACCTATGCATCCCCCATATTTGTGGCACTCAAGGGACAGGATGGGGTATGCCCAGCACTGGATTATCGAGCCTTGAAAAAGGCAAGTTCATCAAGACACTGTTGGTCCAGATTGTCCCACTTCTCAACGGTGATTCAGGGTCGATCCCTCAGAGTGGTTGGTGGGTCATGTTGTCCATAAACAGCCCTTTTTAGTCTGTCCCAGGCATGTTCAATAGGATTCATGTCTGGAGGACATGCTGGCCACTCTAGTCGAGCGATGTCTTTATCCTGAAGGAAGTCATTCACAAGATGTGCATGATGGGGGTGTGAATTGTCATCCATGAAGATGAATGCCTCACCAATATGCTGCTGATATGGTTGCACTATCAGTAGGAGGATGGCATTCACGTATTGTAAAGCCACTACGGCACCTTCCATGACCACCAGCGGTGTACGTCAGCCCCACATAATGCTCTCCCAAAGCCCCCAAAACATCAGGGAACCTCCACCTTATTACACTCTCTGGACAGTGTGTGTAAGGCATTCAGCCTGACCAGGTTACCTCCAAACATGTCTCTGACGATTGTCTGGTTGAAGGCATATGTGACACATATCAGCAAAGAGAATGTGATGCCAATCCTGAGTCGTAACACGATGTACTGTGGCTGCACAAAAAACATTATTCAACATGGTGACGTTGTTGTCAGGGTTCCACTGAGCCATAATCAGTAGGTAGTGGTCACCCACTGCAGTAGTAGCCCTGGGCAGCCTGAGCAAGGCATGTCATCGACAGTTCCTGTCTCTCTGCATTTTTTCCATGTCCGAAAAACATCACTTTGGTTCACTCCAAGACGCCTTGACACTTCCCTTGTTGAGAGCCCTTCCTGACACAAAGTAACAATTTGGACATGATCGAACCGTGGTATTGACTGTCTAGACATGGTAGAACTACAGATGACATGAGCCGTGTATCTCCTTTCGGGTAGGATGACTGGAACTAATTGGCTGTCGGACCCCATCCGTCTAATAGGTGCTGCTCATGCATGGCTGTTTATATCTTTGGGCGGGCTGAGTGACATCTCTGAGCAGTCAAAGGGACTGTCACTGTGTCTGTGATACAATATCCGCAGTCAACGTCTGTCTTCAGGAGTTCTGGGAACTGGGGTGAAGCAAAACTTTTTTTGATGTGTGTATTAGGATGCTAAATCTTGTTAGGAAATTCATACCTAACTTTGCCAAAGTAGCAGCTCCCTTAAATGATCTTAGGAAGAAAGGAAGAAAATTTGAGTGTGGACCTATTCCAAGAAGTCCCATTTGAGGTGCTGAAGACTGTTTTGGTGAGCACTCTGATGTTGACAATACTGACCTTAAAAAGCAGTTCATAGTGCTCACTGGTGCCTGGATGTTAGGTGTCACAGGTGTTCTTTTGCAGGAGGAGGAAGGGGGGGGGGAGGTGCTGCACTATTGTGTACGCTTCACTTGCTCTCTCCCCACTAGAAATAAAGTACTTTATGTATGATCTGGAGGCACTAGCAATGTTATTCGCATTTGAAAAATTTAGAATCTATCTTTAACACTGTCCATTCATGTTAGAAATGGATAACCAGGCCCTTAGGTGCGTGTTGGCTAGACTGAGGCATACCAGGCGTATCACTGGATGGGCAGTGAGAATTTTGGTGTTCCAGTTCAAAGTAAGGCAGAGTAAGGCCCATAAGAGATGCGGAGAATATCATTGCAGACAGTCTAAGCAGAATGTTTTGAGATGGGCAACATCAGTTCCTGGTTGAGGAAGTAGGTGGATCAAATGACTCAGATGGCTTATATCATGTAATTTGTCCGATTTTAAGTGGGTGTTTGCTTCTCTTTAAAGACACTGGCAGACAACAGGATATTGAGCTAGAGTTGCCAGAGTTGAAGGAGAGACTTAGGAAAGGTGAATCAAATAAGCCACATTATCTGAAAGGGTATGTTCTGTGTCAGATGGTACGAGGAAGTGAACATAAAATTGTCTTTCCCAAGAATTTGGTACCTCCAGTTTTTAAGTACTTTCAAGAAAGCCTGATTGGTGATCATCTGGGCGTTTTCAGGACCAGAATGGAGATAAGGGAGCATTATATTTGGAAGTCTATGGAGAGAGAGATACGTGTCCTGGTGGCAAGTTGTAAGATGTGCGTCATTAGCAAACCAGCATTGAATACCTGCCCAGGGTTCCTGACATCTGATGTGGTGAATCAGCCTGTGGAGAGGATGTATGTAGACTATGTGGGGCCATTCCTGTGATCACGAGGTGGGAACCACTACAGGCTTGTATGCGTGTGCACATTTTTGTGTTTTTGTTGGTTAATCCCAATGCATGGTATGACATCCCAGATTACTATCAGGTGCCTTCATGCTATATTTGGAACCTTTGGGCATATGTACTGTATTAGTTATGGACAATGCTTCTAACTTTACTTCAGAAGCCTTCTGCAATTTCTACTTTGAGAGTAGAATTAGTCGCACTGCTACAATGGTGTACTACCCTAATCCATCATTTGCCGAGAGAGTAACCTGAAATTTGTGGGTGGCGATTATTGCCTTCAATCATGCAGACCATACCTGGTGGGGTAGCATACTGTCCCGGATGGGGTATACTTTTAATACATGAGCCTCACAAGCAAACTCTAATGGCCCTGATGTTTGTGTTTAAGCTCAATTCTCCATTATCTAATTTGTGGGTGTTGGATGACCTACTGCTGGAGAAAGTTGCCTCCGGATGAACACGGGCAAACTGGAAATGTGTCAAGAGAAATATTAAGGTACACATGGGAGGTTAGAATGCTGCTATAATTCTGGGAGATGGCCAATCATTAAGGCTGGGTGACAAGATTTGGATTAAAAACTTTGGGTAATATCCACGAATGATTGCCTATCGAAGTCACGGGTTCTAAACAATACATATCAAACATGCGATCATAAATTGATCATATGACTCTGGTGACGGGTGTTGTATGTACAATGATCATTGCAGCAACGACAAAAGAAGAGCATTACAAAAATACTTGTTGTCATTGTTGTCATCATGTGAAAGTTCATTATGGTGGTCTGGGTGGATAATTTGGAAGTGTTGAACCGTGTTTTCTTCCTGATACTTGTTCATTTTCCACACAGTCTGCAATGAAATTATAACAGTATTTCACCACTGAAACCATTCTTACGAAGTTTTACACACTTCACACCACCACAGTCTACACAGTCCCTTCTTTCCTCGTTTGGTAGTACTCCATATTTGCGACAAAAAGTCAAACAATTTTCTACACTGGATAAACATGGAATTAGATTATTCCATGTGAGAGAAGCCACTGAAAGAAACATCAAGGAAACCAAACATCCCACTCACTGACATAAATTGTGTGGGTTTCCCTAGCAACTCACAAACAATTTGCAGAGGTATGTAATTTAGAGCAACTAACGGAACAATGGAAAACAGATAAAAGTGATGATCACAAATAATTGATCACAACACCCATCACTGGAGTCGCATGGTCGATTTACAATCGCATGATCGATATGTATTGTTTGGACCCCGCGACTTCGATAAGCAATCATTCTTGGAAATTACCAAACTTTGTGGCAGTGAGTTGGGATGCAGATAGGGCGGTGGGAAAACTATTACCCAGATTTGTGGGCCATGTCCAGATCCTTTGCTTTGTAACACTGATCATCTTGCTCATTAAAAAACCCACAGACGTAGCGAACTTTTAGGGTCTATGTTTCTCAAATTAAACCTTTTGAAGATGGTGGTGCACCAGTAATAGCTAGTTTCTTTAATGTTATACTCACTGTGAATTTTTTTTAAAAAATTGCTTCATCTTATATCCTTGCTTGTGAAATAACTTTAAAGTGTCTTGATGGTAGTATGATGATGCCAGTGTATGAGTTTCAGTGTCCTCCATGACCTGGATGTGTGGTCTAGGGGCGGGGGGAGGGGGGAGGGGGGGTGATGGTTTGATTCTGGCGCCAGTAGGGTGCTACTTTGAATTCCCACTGAGTGGCGCCTCCAGTGGCCACAATGTGCAGGCAGAACCTTCCAGAGGGATATGATGAAAATTTATCGCTGAGATAGAGATGGCTGATGAAGAGTGGCTGCAGTCCTTGCTCTGGTGATCCATTGGACTGGTCAGGGCACATGGTCAGTCAACCGAAGGTTCCAAGCTGTTGTAGGACTGAGTGGGTATGAAGAATTTTATGTAGGGCCCCACTGGACCTGCTGCATATTGCCTTTCACCACATTGTGGACTCAGAGCAACACTAAACAGCCACATAAAAAAGGTGATGCTGGTTGAGATAGCTGTTTGCAACTGTTAGTCTATGTGGATTTGGTGCCTTTAACAGCTTGAAAAGACACATTTAGTGCTCACACGATTGAATGACTTAGTTAGTTGTAATGAAGTATGTTACTGGAGCACATTGAGGTTATTGTATTGAGTTCATGTGGTTTTGGATGCAACTGCTTATATTGACAAGAACGATATTTGTTACATTATTTTGAGTACAGAGCATCCTGTTATTCATTTGATTATTGTTGAGAAAGGTGGTGATCACATTTTGGAACAACGGCTGTATGTCAGTAATGTTAACGTGTGAGCTATCATTTCAATGTAGTAATGGACTTGCCTATTGTGTAAGGATTAGATGTGGCCATTTCAATATTATTCATTTTGAAGTGCGGGATGGTGAACTGAATGTGTAAATTTAAATCTTTCTTGCTAATTACTAGTGAGAATTGTGCAATTTCTGGCTGGAATGTTAGTTGAATGGATTTGTTTTTTTATATAAAGATTATCTGTGGGCTCTTTTAAAACTATTTATCCTAACTGCAGGAAGATGAATACAGTACATAATTTGAAAGGTTGACTCTAAGTACATATATGTCATGCTTGTTCATTAACTGCTGTCATAATCTGCTCACTGATCTTAAGAGTGGTATTAAAAAAAATTGTGTGATAAAATTGTTTTATCAGTTCTCTTGTATGGCTAACTGGGGGTCCACCTCTTGAGTTTTATGTTTAAATATTTGTGTGTAGCAAAAGCATGAAACTTTGTTTGTTGGAATGTCATTACGTATGCCTGTAATACCCAGCATCACCACCCCATTGCTATGTCACAACCTATGTTGAGTCTGCTCCTGGTGTTCATCCATATGATAGCTATGCACAGTTTGTTCATGAATATACTTGTATCAGCAGCCAAAAAAACTCAGTGATATCGATGTTTTCTGTAACTCAAGTTAATGAATATTTTGACTGAACTATGATTGTCATTGGAACGAGTAATTGTTGAGAAAGAGGTGACTTTAATTAATTGCTGAACTAAGCAAACTGTTGTATCTTATGGATTACTGGGAGAGAATACTGCCATGAACTGTGATGTTTAGTGTAAATGTAAAGCTGTAAATAGTCTTCACAAGTTTGCCACCAGATCACGTTGTGCAAATTCCACAAAATTTTCTCAGAGCAACTGTCTGACACCTTCAGGTGGCTCAACCTTGCTCGTGACTAGGTATGACTGGTGGTATCTGCACACCGACACCCCATTTTTAGAACACGCGCCCAAAGAATGCGCATGCACAGTGATTTGCCCTATTCAAACTCCTTCTGCTGAAAATCACAGAGTGGCTATTCTGCACATGCGCTGTACGCTGCATTTGTCAACAGTGCAGCCAGATATTACTCACCAATGGCCATACTAGGCCAGTGTTATGATGGGCCTCTTATCGAAGAATCTTGATTTTTGCATCGTGATTTAATAGGAGCCAATGCAGGATCCCAGGCTGTGCTCAGTTGAAATCCCGTATCCTTGTTGATGAGATTATCGGCTGTGCAGATACGTATTGCTTCCTTAATGACTCAGCCCCAGAAAGATGATGCTGGGGATAAAACTTCCATCTTTTCATAAATCATACAATGTCCTGTATTCAGGCAGTGTTCTGCAATTGCCAACTTTTCTGGTTGACGAAGGCATGTATGATGCTGATGTTCATCGCAGTGTTCTTGTGCTGTGTGGCATGTCTGGCCTATATATGCTGCCCCACACTGACAAAGAATCTTGTACACACTACATTTCCTCAGTCCAAGGTCATCCTTAACCGAACCCAGCAGCTTTCTCAGTTTTTCAACCATTGTCATTTTTTTCATTTGTGGTTCACTGTTGCTATATGAGTTTACATATTGTCATTTGGAGGTGGTGAGTGGAACTTTGGGCACTAGGAAATAGAGTGCCAAGTGGGGGAAATCAGAACATTTCTGACATATTCTTCTGTTTGTGCTCAGTAGAGGGATGATAGCAGTGGAGGCAGGCAGAAACTTTTGACTGTGTATGAGGATAGTGCCATTTGAGAGAGCATGGCAACAAAATGGTTTTCTCATTTTAAGGAGGATCATTTTGACATTGGTGACTCCCCAGTTTTAGGAAGACCTCGGGGATTTGATGAAGATCATTTAAGTGCATTAATCCACAATGATCCACATCAGTATACTGAAGAATTGGTAAATGTGATAAACTGTGATTATTCCACAATCATGCAACATTTGCATGCTGAGGGGAAGGTCCAATAATTAGGTGTATGGGTTTGGCATGCTCTAAGCCAAAATCACAAAAATCAGTGGGTGGTGACATTTGCATCTCTGCTTGCTCATCATCAATTGTCTCATGTTCATGAGACCATTGCTATCCTTTATCATTACTGTCTTTATGCTAACATAAGGAAAAGAAAGGAATGGTTGAGCCCAAACAAGGCAGCAACTCCCTATACAGAAACCTGTGCCCAGCCACAAAAGATGATGGAACAGTGATGATGAAGTGTTCTCTAAATTGCTTCCCTGAAATGTAGCTGTCACTGCTGACATTTACTGTCAACAACTGAGAACTCTTGCAGACACAGTCCAAGAACAATGACCAGAAAAGCTGTGCAATACAATGCCCATCTGCTTTCTGCTAGACTGACAGAAAACACTGTACAGGAGTTGGGTTGGGAAGTCATTCCCCACCCACCTTATTCACCTGATCTTACCTCCTCAGATTTTCTCCTTCTCTCTCCAGCAAAAAACCTTCAGAAAACTTCATTTCAAGGTGAAAATGCACTCTGAGTGTGACTTGATGAGTTCTTACCTTCAAAACCATGTGATTTCTAAAGTCATATAACCAAAAAGTTACACCAAGTAAATAGTGAAGGAGAATCTATTATTGATGATTAAAGTCTCTGTTTAACAAATTTTGACATGATCGCAGATTAAATCAGTGTGTCCGCAGCTCATGGTCGTGTGGTAGCGTTCTCGGTCCCGCGCCCAGGTTCCCGGGTTTGATTGCCAGCGAGGTCAGGGATTTTCTCTGCCTCGTGATGACTGGGTGTTGTGTTTGATGTCCTTAGGTTAGTTAGATTTAAGTAGTTCTAAGTTCTAGGGGACTGATGACCATAGATGTTAAGTCCCATAGTGCTCAGAGCCATTAAATCAGTGATCCAAGAAGTGCGTAGTAAATTTCTTTTATTTCCATCAATGATCAGAAAATTTTTTGTCCTCAGACTACCAATTTTGGTGAGCAATGACCATCTTCAGATTTTTTTATAACACATCCTACAATAATACAGCTGGCCAAAACCAGTAGCCTAAGGACCAAAAGTTTTGTGATCATTGGCAGAAATAAAATAAATTCATTCTGAAATCTCTGTTATGGGTATCTGTTGTGTTTAGTAAACTCAAGGAAAAATGCTGCAAGCTTATGCACCAACACGATATTATATATTTTTATGTACGTGAGACAACAGTGTATCCTTACCCCCAGCTACTAACAGTATTAAAGACATTCATGGCAGAGGGAAAGAAAATACTTAGGTGAAAGGAAATCGTTCCATTGGAAGTAGCAGTACAGCTAACGATGGAACAACATGGACTATTACACCTACACAAACTGTTTTTGGAAGGTGGCCACAGCAGAACACCTTGAATGTAGCACTGGCATCTAAAGGCTATGTGAAAAGGTCTGTCGCAGAGGGTATGTATTACAGTGCTTATAGGTTACTAATTGATGATAGCTTGCTTCAAAACATATATAAGTTTACGGATGGCAGAGCATGTTGAGAACTGCATGTTGATGATGGTTGGATCATTGGCCAAGATGCAATAGGTTGCACTATGTCATCTATGTATGAGGATATTGAAAGGGTAATAGAATATGTAAAGGGATATAAAAATCTAATAGTCATGGAAGACTGGAATGCAGTTGTAGGGGAAGGAATGGAAGACAAGGTTACAGGAGGGTATAGGCTTGGAACAAGGAATGAGAGAGGAGAAAGACTAATTGAGTTCTGTAACAAGTTTCAGCTAGTAGTAGCGAATACTCTGTTGAAGAATCACAAGAGGAGGAAGTATTCTTGGAAAAAGCCAGGTGATATGGGAAGATTTCAATTAGATTACATCATTGTCAGACAGAGATTCCGAAATAAGATACTGGATTGTAAGGTGTACCCAGGAGTAGACATAGATTCAGATCAAAATATAGTAGTGATGAAGAGTAGGCTGAAGTTTAAGACATTAGTCGGGAAGAATAAATACACAAGGGAGTGGGGTACAGAAGTACTAAGGAATGACGAGATATGTTTGAAGTTCTCTAAGGCTATAGGTACAGCAATAAGGAATAGCTCAGCAGGCAGTATAGTTTAAGAGGAATGGACATCTTTAAAAAGGGCCATTACAGAAGCTGGGAGAGGAAACATAGATACAAAGAAGGTAATTGCAAAGAAACCATGAGTAACAGAAGAAATACTTCCAGGGAAGCTAAGATGAAATGGATGCAGGAAAAATGTGAAGACACTGAAAAAGAAATTATTGTCGGAATGACAGATTCTATATACAGGAAAGTCATAACAACCTTCAGTGATATTAAAAGCAAAAGTGATAACATTAAGAGTTCAATGGGAATTCCACTGTTAAATACAGAGGAGAGAGTGGATAGGTGGGAAGAATACATTGAAAGCCTCTATGAGGGGGAGGATTTGTCTGATGTGATAGAATAAGAAAGAGGAGTTGATTTAGAAGAGATAGGGGATCCAGTATTAGAATATAAAAGAGCTTTGGAGGACTTAAGATCAAATAAGGTAGAAAGGATAGATAACATTCTATCAGAATTTCTAAAATCATTTGCAGAAGTGTCAACAAAATGACTATTCATATTGGTGTGTAGAATGTATGAATCTGGTGACATACCATCTGACTTTCGGAAAAGGATCATCCATACAATTCCAAACATGGCAAGAGGTGACAAGTGTGAGAATTACTGCATAATCAGCTTAACAGCTCATGCATCCAAGTTGTTTACAAGAATAATAAACAGAAGAATGGAAAAGAAAATTGAGGGTGCGCTAGGTGATGATCGGTTTAGTGTTAGGAAAGGTAAAGGCACAAGAGAGGCAATTCTGATTTCATGATTAATAATGGAAGCAAGACATGTTCATAGGATTTGTCAACCTGGAAAAAGCATTTGACAGTGTAAAATGGTGCAAGATGTTCGAAACTCTGAGAAAAAGTAGTGTTAAGCTATAGAGAGAGACGGGTCATGTAGAGTATGTACAACAGCCAAGATGGAATAATAAGAGTGGATGACCAAGAACGAAGTGCTTGTATTGAAAAGGGTGTAAGACAAGGATGTAGCCTCTTGCCCCTAGTGATCAATCTATACATCAAGGAAGCAATGATGGAAATAAAAAGAAAAGTTCAGGAGTGGAATTCAAATGCAAGATGAAAGGATACCAGTGATACAATTCACTGATGACATTGCTATCCTGAGTAAAAGTGAAGAAGAATTACTTGATCTGCTGAATGGAATGACAGTCTAATGAGCACAGAGTATGGATTGAGTGTAAAATGAAGAAAGATGAAGGTAATGAGAAGTAGTAGAAATGAGAAGAGGGAGAAACTTAACATCAGGATTGATGGTCATGAAGTAGATGAAGTTAAGGAATACTGCTTCCTAGGGGGTAAAATAACCAATGACAGATGAAGAAAGCAGGATATCAAAAGCAGACTAGCAATGGCAA
The DNA here is from genome assembly GCF_023897955.1 of Schistocerca gregaria. Lineage (NCBI taxonomy): Eukaryota > Metazoa > Arthropoda > Insecta > Orthoptera > Acrididae > Schistocerca > Schistocerca gregaria. The sequence continues at coordinate 259,876,702 of NC_064927.1, forward strand.
AAAGGGCTTTCCTGGCGAAGAGAAGTCTACTAATATTAAATATCAACCTTAATTTGAGGAAGAAATTTCTGAGAATGTTCGCCTGGAGTACAGCATTGTATGGTAGTGAAACTGTGGGAAAATCGGAACAGAAGGGAATTGAACCATTTGAGATTTGGTGCTCCAGACAAATGTTGTAAATTAGGTGGACTGATTAGGTAAGGAATGAGGAGGTTCTGTGCAGAATTGGAGAGGAAAGGATGAGGGAATGACTTCCATGGTACTAGAGGGAGCTGTAGAGGGCAAAAACTCTAGAGGAAGACAGATATTGGAATACATTCAGCAAATAATTGAGGACGTAGGTTGCAAGTGCTACTCTGAGATGAAGAGGTTAGAACAGGAGAGGAATTTGTGGTGGGTGACATCAAACCAATCAGAAGACTGATCATGCAAAAAAAAAGAGTCATTTATGTATTTATGAGGGATATATGGAGCAAAAAACTTTCCTTTGAAATTATTATGGTCAAATTTGTGGGGACCCAATATTTTTCCAGAACTCAACGAGCAGGGAAAAAAAATCCACTGGAATTTTGTAGTTTATGTGATTTGATGAAAAGAACATACATTTCCAAAGACTAAGAACATATTGCTTTGCACCTGCTATCCTGTGTGGAATCCTTTCATTGTCAGTTCCTTGCAGTGTTTCATTCCGTCTGAAAATATCACTATGTATGAGCAACTGTTTCCATGTAAGGGTAGATGCTCTTTCATTCAGTATACTGGCAATAAATCAGACAAATTTGGAATATACTTTGGGCTTGCAGTTGATATAAATTCCAGGAATCTGGCGAATGGTTTTCCTAAGCTAAGCAAAGATGAGCAGTACCCCAGAGGTTTTCCTCTTGCAGACCATGTTGTAATATGTTTTATACAGACCTTTGTTTCCACAGGAAGGAATATTACATGTGATAATTTTTCAGAACCAAATGTCTTGTAGGAACTTTGAAATGCTTGAGTAGAAGCATTTTAGGCACAGTGAGGAAATCTAGAAGGGAAATCTCTCAATTGGCAAAATCTGCTGTCGCACCTATGCACATAACTATAGTTATAGTCAGGTGTAATGACTCCAACATGCTATTAGGGGAAAAAAGAACAAAAATGTGCTTCTTTTGAATTCAAGGCATGACATAGTTTCTATTAACGAATGACATCCGAAAAAGCTGCCGGAATCAAGGGTGTACGACAGTAACAACAAGCACGGTACTGAAATCATCGACCAAATGGCCATACTTTTTTGTGCTGTGTATTGGATGTATTGGACTCTGCAGCTATTAATGCAGGGGTTCTCCATAAGGAAGCAACAGGTGGAAAAATAAGCAGACATCAGTTTATATACAAGTTGGCAGAAGAGTTAGCTTCAGCATATAAGGCCACAAGGATACTTAACACACTTCCTAATACAGTATTGCAATGTAGCAACATTCACAAGGCTTTTAAAATTGCAGGATATATAGAGAAGAATAGAAGCAAGCTCTTATGTATGAAGTGCAACAAGTATTTTAGTGGACTGTGCTTAGGCAACACTGAATACACATGTGTAAGGTGTTGTGGTGCAGCAGGTGGCTTTGAATGCATGAAATTAGGGTCATAAATGTTTTCTGTATTATATATTGTGCTATTCAAAATTTTATTTTGATACGTATTTTTGCTAGGGGAAGTGATCCATTACATATTTTGTTATCATATGTATTTGGAGTAATTATTAGATACAAAATGTTCAGTTTACCATATAATTCTTCAGTAAAAAGTAAAACTATTTACTGATAAACCATATAAATAAGATGAAAAAATTTCTATATATCCAAATTTGTTTACTATTTTAAGAAAGAGAGATATTGCACCCATCAAAATGACGGTTGGTCCTTATAAGTTAGACCATGTCAACCAGTTCTAGTGTTAAGAGCTTTCACACAAAAAATTCAGAGGCATTATTTTTCAGCATGCCCTCATATTTTGCGTCTCTAATTAAGCAGAACTCTGTTTTGATAGGAATGCAGAAATCTTTTCTTTTGTGCTGTCATAAAGCATCAACTACACACAGGCCAGTACAGCGCCATGAAGTGGCATCAAGAAGGCGTTGACCCATGCACCCATGGAAATAACACCACATCTCCAGCAAGACAGAGTTCAGCAGCCCCTGTCAATGCTGACTTAACCAGCCGCCCATAGCTGGTTGGGCCCAAGTTCGGTCACAGACTTCGAGAGCGTCAGTAGTGAGTAATAGTGAGGTGATACTCAACCTGCATTTTGCGGATAGTAGTAGCGTACAAATGTAATTGGATGTAGAAGGCCCAAGATGCACCTCAAGCCACCTCATAATCAGAAGTTAATTATGTTTCTTTCATTTTAGAAATAAAGTATCCTATTAATTAGAAAGCTTAATGTACAGATCATTTTGGATTTCTGCCACCAGCTATCACAACCTCCCTCCTTCCTTGTTTGTGTTAGTGCTGACTCCCACAGTAGCTGACACAATATCTGGTGCCATAGATTCCAGAACAAACACTGCCTTTCTTCTTTATTGCTCCATCACAGCATGTCACTAATATTTCTCTCTTTTCTTTCAAAGGAGCATTGTTACTAATTGTGTTCTTTCTTGTGGACTAGCCATGATACTTCCATTTTCTGTATCTTTACTTTGCTAATTATTTTGTTGTCATGCTCCTCTAATTAAAATGGCCCCCAACTCACCTCCTAGACCAACTGCACCTGTGCCTCAGATTGTTGCAGGCTTTGATCTAATGCAGTTTACTCAGTTTCAGAACTACCAAATGTCACAGTTGATGACAGAAGTCCAGCAGCTCATTAATACACAAGTCATTTCTGCACCATCTCCACTACAACAACCACTCACATCCACGTCACCACCCCCTTGGATTCCACTGTTCTGAGCTTTTAATGAACAACAAAAAGAATGGAATGAGTGGTACGTTCAGTTCAATGTTCATCGTTGTGCACATCAAATGAAATTTTTTTATTTCACGTTGCAGACCGGCATAAAAGTTTGCCGCCTTGCTCAGAAGTTATTCCTGACTAGTAGGCCAGAGTTGCTTGTTTTTGAAGATTTGGTTTCCGCTCTCACTAAGTATTATGAGGTTCAGGTTCAGGTTGCTGCAGCTCATTACAAGTTCTTTTGATTGCAGGAAAAGCCAGAACAGGTATGCTATCAGTGGGTCACTGAACTTCAGGGTTTGACATGATGGTGTTGTTTTCATTGCAGCTGTGGTCAGTGCTATAGTGATGCAATGATTCATGATGTAATTGTGTACAATGTGCCAGACAGTAGGATTCCTTAACAAATTCTGATCCTACTTTGAAACAAGTTGTACGAATTATTGAACATTGGGACTCTTGTGACAGTACCTTGGAAAACTTTGAGATAGCTCCCATTTGTTGTGTAACACAAGTGACAAACAGGTATGGCCTTTCAGCTGACCACTGTGTGCAAACAGGACACTCTGCCATGAATAGAGTAAACAAGTGTCAGTGCATCTGTCTGCTGCTTTGAAATGATGCCTCTTTAGCTTTCCCATGCATAAACGACAAAATTGCCCTTCTCAGAATGCAACTTGCTTTGCTTCTGGAAAGTCAGATCATGTACAGTCTGTGCGCTTGGAACAGAAAAAGAACATCACACTTGTAAGCGTAGAGCATCACCCAGTGAATATAATTTTTCCAAAACCAACTAGCCGTACTACGGGGTCACTCCAAAAGCAATGCACACTATTTTTTTTTTAAATCCATCATTTATTCTACTCGTTTGAAAGTTGTACAGTGTGTAGATACATCCTTTAGGAACAATTTTTTCATTTCTCCACATAATTTCCATCCCTCTCAACTGCCTTATGCCATCTTGGAACCAGCGCCTGTATACCCGCATGGTAAAATTCTGAACCAACCTGTGGGAGCCACTGTTTGGCAGCATGCACAAGGGAGTCATCATCTTCAAACCTTGTTCCATGAAGAGAGTCTTTCAGTTTCCCAAAGAGATGATAGTCACATGGAGTCAGGCCAGGACTGTAAGGCCTGTGTTTCAGTGTTGTCCATCTGAGTTTTGTGATCGCTTCCATGGTTTTTTGATTGACATGTGGCTGTGCATTGTCGTGCAACAGCAAAACATCCTGCTTTTGCTGATGTGGTTGAACATGACTCAGTTGAGCTTGAAGTGTCATCACATATGCATCAGAATTTATGGTGGTTCCACTTGGCATGATGTCCACAAGTAAGAGTCCTTCGGAATCGAAAAACACCGTAGCCATAACTTTTCCAGCAGAAGGTGTGATTTTGAATTTTTTTTCTTGGGTGAATTTGCATGATGTCACTCCATTGATTGCCTCTTCGTTTCTGGTGAAAAATGATGGAGCTGTGTTTCATCAACAGTCACAATTCTTCCAAGAAATTCATCTCCACCATTCTCGTACTGTTCCAAAAGTTTGCTGCATACCATTTTTCTTGTCTCTTTGTGAGCCACTGTCAACATCCTGGGAAAGCACTTGGCACAAACCTTTTTTAATGCCAGCACTTTCAGTATTCTGCAAACACTTCCTATCCCAACATAGTGTGACAATTTGTTCACTGTGATGCATCTGTCAGCAGTCACCAATTCGTTAACTCTCTGCACATTGTCTGGAGTGTGTGCAGTACAAGGCCTTCCGCTGCGAGGACAATCCTCAATATGGCCGTGCCTGCTTTCATCACGTAACCTGCTTGCCCACCAACTAACAGTACTGCGTTTGACAGCAGCATCTCCATACACCTTTTTCAACCTTTTGTGGATGTTTCCCACTGTCTTGTTTTCACAGCACAGGAATTCTGTCACAGCGCGTTGCTTCTGACGAACGTCAAGTGTAGCAGCCATCTTGAAGACATGCTGTGATGGCACCACTCACGGGAACAGGTTGAACTAAGTTTGAAAACAAGCAGGAAGGATGTATCTACACACTGTAAAACTTTCACACATGCACAATGAAAACTGTATTTTTACAAAAATAGTGTGCATTTCTTTTGGAGTGACCCTTCTAGTAATTACCAAATTCAGGATGTGCCTTCACCTCAACTAAGTACTGTGCAATGACAGTCTAACAAACTGTTTGTGAACTTCATCATTGCCGGATGCTTCAGTTGGACACTGGCACTTCCATTTCATTGCTTTATTGTGCCACTTGTGAACAGATGGGCTCACCACAGTTAACAAAATCTTGCACGCAAGTTACTGCACATAATGGTCTGAACATTCCAGTACTTGGTACGTATAGTTTGTCTGACAGATTTCAGTCTCAAACCAGGACAGTGACTTTTACAATTTTGTGTTCATGGGGCTGTGAAAATATTTTTGGGTTAGATTCTTTTGATTTGTTTGGTCTCCCTAATCAGGACAGTGTACTTTCTGCTTCTGCTTTCAATACACAATTGATTGTGGAATTTCCTGATTTATTTTCTGAAGGACTTGGCAGAGCAAATAATTTTATGGCACGTGTTGAAGTGAAGGACAATGCACAACCTAAGTTTTTTTGGGCACATCCCATCCCTCATGCAGTTAGAGACAAAATTGCAAGTGAACTTAAAGAATGGCAAGACAGTTGAGCTATTGCTCATATCCAGGCTGCCTCACCCTGAGGAATTAATAGATAGGCTTGGTGTAGGCCACTATTTTTCAAAAATTGACTTACGTAGCCTATTTGCAGATTTTGCTCTCAGAAAGTGTTGGTGGTCAACACAGATTTAGGGTTCAAATTTTTGTGCTTACTCTTTGGCAGCACTTTCACATCTGCCATATTCCAAAACTACCAAGAACAGTTTATGCAAAAGTTTCATTCTATTGAAATTACTTGGATGATATTTTAGTGTCAGAATATAAACCGGAGGAACATATTAATAACCTTCGTACACTTTTTCAAGTGTTTTCAGCAGCAGGCTTGAAGTGTTGCCTGGACAAATGTGCCTTCTTTTGGGACTGAAATTCAGTACTTAGTCCACTGGAAGAATGTGCCTTTTGTCTGGGCCAAAGACTGTCAGGATGCATTCCAGAAACTTAAAAATGCCTTGTTGGGTGACGGGTGCCATTTTTATATCAATCCTACTATGTAAGCCTCTGGTTTTGGCAGTGGATGCTTCTAAATACAGAATCAGAACTGTGCTCTCACACCAATTTGGTTTACAGGGCAGGTTGACTGATTTTGCTTCCGAGACATTGACCATGACTCAGTGTAACTATTCCCAAACTGAGAAGGAAGTTTCCTATTATCTGTTTTGTCAGAAGTTCTACGTAGTGATGAACTGTAAGCCACTTCAATCTCTGTTTCATCCATCCAAACCTGTTCAACCATGGATGGCTCAGAAGCTGCAACATTGGACTTTGTTATTGTCACAGTATCAGTATAAAAAATTTTACCAGTCCATATTGAAGCATGCAAATTCTGATGCCCTATCTCACCTTTCTGTTTGTCCTGATTCTGAATTTGGTGCTACTACCACATCTTGTTGTCTGATCTATGTGCAAGACACTGAAATTCTACAGACTTTTCCACTGCACTATAGGAAAATTGTGCAGGCCACAGAAGCAGATTTTGAACTGGACCTTCAGTTGCACTACATTGATACTGCTTGCCCCCATTCAGTGAAAAACATTCAGAATTCTTTTGTGTGCTGATATTTTGCTCATTGGCATAGACTTTCCATCCAGCATGGTGTGATTTTAAAGCAAAATGACTCTGGACGTTCACAAGTGCTTATTCCTAAAGTGTTGCAAAAAGATATGTTGTGATTGCTCCAACAAGGACATTAGGGAATTGTATGCACAAAACAGTTAATGCATTGGCACTGTACTTGGCCGGATGCTCACACTGAACAGATGAGGTCACAGTGTCATGCTTGTGCTGAGAATCTATCTGTCTCACCGCAAACATTTTCATCTTGGCCAAAGTCTCAATCGCTCTGTCAGCAAGTGCATATTGGCTTTGCTGGTCCATTTTGGAATGCTCGTTGGCTTATTATTGTGCACTCTTTTAGCAAATATCAATTTGCAATGTCCATGAACTAATGAACTAGACTGTATCAAGTAGTATCATTCAGGCTTTGCATTTTCTTCTTCCATTTCATCCTCAGTTCAACAGAAACACTGAATGATTTGTGCATGCATTCAAGCAAAGGATGAACAAACTACATGCATCCTACTCACAGGCTCAAGCACTGCTGCTCTTCCTCTCAATGAGCAGCTCCCAGCCCTGCAATGGTACCTCACCAGTGGAGCTTCTACATGGCCAGCGCCACCGCACTGCAAAGCATGTAGCATGCTCTGCAAGTATCACTTTGCACATATGGTCCTATCCATTTCAGAGTTTTTTGTCATACCAGGTGCTGGGAGAGTGGAATGATTCTTCAAAATTTGGGCACTTGCATGTATTTAATTCAAGGTCCTGAAGGGTTGCTGCACTGCCATCAGAATCAGATTTGTGCTTGTCAATTGCAAGATTCTTCCACAGGCTTTCTGCCTCCATATTCACATCCTATTGGGGTCATGTGGCTGGTATGGCTGCCCACAGGTGCCGCCTCAGCACCACCTGCAGAACCAATGGAACTTGGAACTGGACCCATCACCCTTGCTGCTGCAGCATCTGTTGTCATCACCACCCTCTCTGTTTTTCATCAAACAGGCTCAGGAAGAGGGTGAGCACCCTTTCGGGTTCTTTTGTGATCAATGTTCCCTTCGGATTGCAGGATGGATGTCGGAGCTTGGGTGGGTGTTTGGTGTCAGTTCCAGTTGCAGCTTCCAGCTCCTCACACCAACCAACTTCCAGCCACCCCCCTCTCTACTGTTGTCATAAGATGGCTCCGTACATTATAACAGTGTGATTATTTGGGGGGGGGGGGGGGGGGGGGGAGTATTGTGCAGTCATGAAGCACTGAGTGAACACCTACCAGTACAGTGCCACAAAATGGCATCAAGAAGGTGCCGACCCATACACCATTGGAAAAAGTGGGCAGTTCCACATCTCCAGGAAGACAGAGTTCAGTGCCCCCTGTCAACCCATTGCTGGTTAGTCCCAAGTTCGGTCACAGACTTCAAGAGCATCAGTACTGAGTAATAGGAACATGATACTTAGCCTGCATTCTGTGAGTAGTAGTAGTGTAAAAACCTAATTGCATTTAGAAGGCACAAGATGCACCTCAAGCAGCCTCATAACAAGAAGTTAATTATGTTTCTTGTCTTTTAGAAATAAAGTGTCCTAGTAATTAGAAAGTCTAATGTACAGATCATTTTGGATTCCTGCCACTGGCTGTTGCAACTTCTCTCCTTCCTCATTTGTGTTGGTGCTGAATTGCACAGTAGCCAACACAACTCTCGGCACTAGAGATTTTTATATCAGCTGTAATCCAACTTTTGTTTCCAAATGGTTTTAATCTATGCTGCTTAATTGGAAAGACTTTGTTGAAATAAACTTTGTATGGAAGTTAATGAACATTCTATTGACATCTCTTTTCTGAAACATTACATCCCATGTTTCTCTGCTTAGTAGGTAGCAGAAATATAATGATCTTACATCAATAGAATTATCAGATGCTAAGTTTGTTTTGGTAGCAGAGTATATAAACATTGTGATAAACCAGCAAATTGAGTGCAGTTTCAGAAAGAGCTGTTAATCAAATTTTCTTGGTTTATAATACACACATCAAAAAAGTTTTGCATCACCTCCATTCCGAGAGATCCGGAACCTGTACAGGAAATTGGAATAGGGATCAACATAAACATCATTTCCACCCTTTTATTGCTCATGAAAACCATTATTGCGTGTTGTACCACTATACAGCGAGACCTTGAGAGATGGTGGTCCAGATTGCTGTACACACCAGTACCTCTAATACCCAATAGTATGTCCTCTTGCATTGATGCATGCCTGTATCCACAAGTTCATCAAGGCACTGTTGGTCCAGATTGTCCCACTCCTCAACAGCGTTTCGGAGTAGATCCCTCAGAGTGGTTGGTGGGTCATGTTGTCCATAAACAGCCTTTTTTAGCCTGTCCCAGGCATGTTCAATAGGGTTCATGTCTGGAGAACATGCTGGCTACTCTAGTTGAGCGATGTTGTTATCCTGACGGAAGTCATTCACAAGATGTGCACCGTGGGGGTGCGAATTGTCCATGAAGACGAAAGCCTCACCAATATGCTGCCGATATGGTTGCACTATCTGTCAGAGGATGGCATTCGTGTATTGTACTGCCACTACGGCACCTTCCATGACCACCAGTGGCATACGTCAGCCCCACATAATACCACCCCAAAACAGCAGGGAACCTCCATCTTGCTGCACTCACTGGGTAGTGTGTCTAAGGCGTTCAGCTTGACCGGGTTGCCTCCATTGTCTGGTTGAAGGCATATGTAACACTCATTGGTGAAGAGAATGTGATGCCAATCCTGAGCGGTCCATTCGACTTGTTGTTGGGCCTATCTGTACTGCACTGCATGGTGTCATGGTTGCAAAGATGGACCTCGCCATGGACATGAGGAGTGAAGTTGTGCATCGTGCAGCCTATTGCGCACAGTTTGAGTTGTAACACGACATCCTGTGGCTGCACAAAAAGCGTTATTCAACATTGTGGCATTGCTGTCAGGGTTCCTTCGAGCCATAATCCGTAGCAACAGTCATCACTGCAGTATTAGCTCTTGGCCAGCCTGAGCGAGGCATGCCATCGACAGTTCCTGTCTTCCCCATGTCTGAACAACATCGCTTTGGTTCACTCCGAGACACCTGGACACTTCGCTTGTTGAGAGCCCTTCCTGGCGCAAAATAACAATTTGGACATGATCGAAGTGCAGTATTGACCGTCTAGGCATGGTTGAACTACAGAGGAGCCTTGTACCTCCTTCCTGGTGGAATGACTGGAACTGATTGGTTGTCAGACCCCCTCCATCTAATAGGCGCTGCTCATGCGTGGTTGTTTAGTGACATCTCTGAACAGTCAAAGGGACTGTGTCTGTGATACAATATCCACAGTCAACGTCCATCTTCAGGAGTTCTGGGAAATGGGGTGATGTAAAACTTTTTTTGATGTGTGTAAATGGTTTCTAGGCCATTCTTTGTCACTAAACTTTGAGAAGACATGCCATATACAGCTAATAATTTGCAAGACGTGTTCACCCAGTGTAAGTCTAAAATATGATGCCACCCAAACTGAAGAGATTCAAACCAAAAAAGTCTTAAAGATGTGGAGGGAAAAAAAATAATTGAAACATTTTTCCATTTTACTTCTGTAGATTGAACCACTGCACTGAAGAATTTAGGTTGGATTTTAGGTAATACTCACATTAGTTGATATTTTTACTAGTATATATCAATCTGTTCGATTAAAAAACTAACCAGTGGGGTAAAATAAGTTGGGCACATCTAAATGTTTTATGAGTAGCTAAACTTTTTATCATTGAAAATGTGTGTTCCTTGATAATGTTACCTTGTGGTGTGAGTTTAATCCTTAGGATTTCAGCTTGGCAGTAAATTCAGGTGGGAAACTTTGGTTCAGAAAGATAACATTAATTAAAGAAGGCACATTTTCAATGATAAAAGTTTAGCTATTTAAAAAACATTTAGATGCGCCCAACTTCTTTTACCTCACTGGTTAGTTTCTTAATAGAACAGACTGATATATACTAGTAAAAATACCAACTAATGTGAGTATTACCTAAAATCCAACCTAAACTCTTCAGTGTAGTAGTGCAATCTGTACAAGTAAAATGGAAATGTGTTTCAAGTATTTTTTATTTACTCCACATCTTTAGGACCTTTTTGGTTAGAATCTGGGGAGGAAACTTAAGCATATCTCATCTTTTGTAAATATGCTCTAAATATTTGTTTTTATGACAAGTCCTACATCCATCTCCAGCCATCCAGATTTATATTTTTTATGCTATCCCTAAATTGCTCCAGGCAAAAGTCGGTATGATTCCTTTGAAAAGGCATGACTGAGTTTCTTATCCATCCTTGAAACATTCCAGTCTTGTGCTCTGTGTATCATGACCTCGATGTGGATGGACATTAAACCCTAATCTTCCTTGCTTCCTTCCACATTATGGAATTGTGAAACTAAAAGTACAGTGACATCTTGTTATTACATTCCCACATTTTACATTTTCCTGCTTATTATGTTCACTTTTATTGCTCCAAGCTGAAGTCCATTTTCTCAGTACAATGCTTTCCCATCATTAACAATTCTGTATTAGAACATTTTAACTTTTCTTTGTGTTATCACGGCCTTTGACATTGATTTTCACACAGATTTATGCAAAAAATGCATCGTTGTTGTTGTTGTTGTGGCCTTCAGTCCTGAGACTAGTTTGATGGAGCTCTCCATGCTACCCTATCCTGTGCAAGCTTCTTCATATCCCAGTACTTACTGCAACCTACATCCTTCTGAATGTATTCATCTCTTGGTCTCCCTCTACGATTTTTACCCTCCATGTTGCCCATGTTGCCCATGTCCTACCAACTGATCCCTTCTGATTGTCAAGTTGTGCCACAAACTCCTCTTCTCCCCTATTCTATTCAATACCTCCTCATTAGTTACGTGATCTACCCATCTAATCTTCAGCATTCTTCTGTATCACCACATTTCCTGCTCAAAGTCAGCCTTGAAGCAATGCAGAAAATGCAGACTATATGCAAAATTATTGATCATGTAATATAGCGTTAGCATGGTCATTTTTGGTGTGTCAGGTCATGGCCACCTGTATTATAGGTTTGCAGTGCTTGGAAGGGTGGGAAAGTGTGCTGAATCCCTACCTTAATGATAATCATGATCTGATGATAGCAACTCTAGTAACAACCTTCCTTTTGCTCCTTGTGTTATTTGCAACAGCTATAATTTAATTTCTCAGTCATTTATACAAATAAACACAATTTTCGAAGATGGCTGTCTCTATCATGAGCTTTCGTGAATCGTTGTTACTTCCACATGAAATATGCCAATTGGTACGTCCTGATGTTAGACACAAACATTTCTCCTCAAGATGCTCTGTAACAGGATGACAATTTCTGCCATGTTTTTCAATCATGATGTCCCTAAACTGAGCATCCTCCTTGTTGGCAGCAGACTGTAGATTTTGTGGCTATTGTTCTCTGTTTATGAAGCCTGTCAACTTTATTATTTTAACAAATATTGTGATTCAAGTTTTATTTACTGTAGTTTTTTTTTACAAACATCAGTAATAAGCCTCACATCAGAACATGAATATCTTTTTAATGTGTGTGTGTGTGTGTGTGTGTGTGTGTGTGTGTGTGTGTGTGTCAGCACTCATCCATTGCCTTTGTGGTTGTCATGAAGTCATTGGCTGATTGCTAACTCACACAAACATGTGTTTCCTTTTTCATTCCAACCATGTCCTATGGTGTAAATAAAGCATGGAAGCAAAAGTCTTCCATGAAACAACATTAAAAAGATGTTCATGTTCTAATGTGAGACATACTATTTACAATCAATAAAATTACATTAAATAAAACTTGCAACACAATATTGATTAAATTGCTACAGTTGGCAGTCTTCATAAACAGAGATCACTAGGCACAAAATCTACAGCTTGTTGTTTCCTATGCTTTCCTGTATTTTACACTTTCCTGAATTTTACACTTTTTTTGAGTCAGACAGCTGGAAAGTGTAAAAGGGGTTGTTTTACTGTATATTTGTCTAGAGAGAGAATCACATATTTGCAGAGCACATTACATAATTTAGATCAGTTGCGCTTGACGAGGAACCTATTCAGCTAACAAGGTGAAAATATGAATCTGTCAATGACTGAATAGTGACATTCTTGCACATACACCAGTCAGCCAGAATGCTATGATCACCTGCATAATAGCTGGTATGTCCACCTATGGCACGAATAACAGTGGCAATATGTCATGATATGAGACCTTAGTAGGTCGCTGGAGGGACTTGGCACCACAACTTCATACACAAGTCACCTAAATCCTGTAAATCCCAGGAAGGTGTGCAATCACCTCCAAAATGTGTTCAGTCAGATTAAGATCTGTGAGTTGGTGGATCAGCACATCAATTGGAACTCATCACTGGGTTCCTTGAACCACTTTAGCACACTCTTCTCCTTGTGGCATGGCATATTATTTTGTTGAAAAATGCCACTGCTGTCAGGAAATAAGATCTTTTTGAAGGGTGCACAAGGTCTGCAACCAGTGTATGATACTCCTTGGCTGTAATGATGCCAACATTAATGTTCTCCAGAGCATAATGAAGCAACCACTAGCCTGTCTCAGTCCTGCAGTACAGGTGTCAAGGAGCTGTTCCCCTGCAAGATGACAGAGTCATGCTCTCCCATCCACATGATGAAAAAAGTATCAAGATTCATCAAACCATGCAATGCTCTGCCACTGCACCAACATCCAGTGCCAATGGTCATGTGTCCATTTCAGTCATAATTGCTGATGTTGTGGTGTTAACATTGCTATATGCATGGGTTGTCAGGTGCGGAGGCCCGACATTAGGAGAGTTTGTTGCATTGTGTGTTCAGGCATACTTGAACTCTGCCCAGAATTAAAGTCTGATGTTAGTTTCATCACAATTTGCCACTTGTTCTGTTTTACCAGTGTGTCCAGCCTATGACATCTGACATCTGTAATGAGTGGCTGCCCAACTCCATGATGTCTGGACATGATTTCACCTTGGTTTTCCCATGTGTTGAAGACATTCACCACAGCACTCCTTGAATACCTGACAAATCATGCTGTTTCTGAAATGCTCATGATGAGCATCAGGGCCATCACAGTCTGCCCTCGGTGAAATTCAGAAAGATAGTGTGATTTCTCCATTCTATATACAGACAGCACACTCACTGATACTTCATGTACTGTGCATGTGTCTGACTAGCAGACATCCCTCACTGGATGCTGCTGCCATCTGATGGGCTTATATCAGTAGTAGGATGGTGGTCATAATGTTTTTGTGGATAGTGTATTTCACTCCTTTATAAAGTCACATAAAACAATTTGATAGAAACAAGCTCAAAACTCAGTGTATTATTGCTCATTGTGGCTGATAAAGTGGGCTGCCAAAATGAACAGTGTGCTATGGAAAATGTGGTGTTCATCAGATAGACACACAGTAAACATCTGTTAAACCTTTCAAATTTGAATGCACAATTTCTAATGAAATTATGAAAATCATCTGTCATCTACATCATTAAAATGTTTGGATATAGTGCCATATTGAATAAGGTATTAAATTCACTTGCAGTCTGCACCAATGACAAATGACTGCTCTATAGTATGAGTGAGAGGGGAGCAGCTATTTTGAAATTTTGAAAGCTGTCTTGACTCATTCCATATCCCTGATGTTCTCCTTCTTGAAAGGATTGACAGAACACAGTAAATGAATGAATGAACAATGTATTTTGCTATCTGTTTAATCAAACAACAAATTGAAAACAGGAAGAGTTTGTATTTCATTGAGTTAGTGTTAGCTGAGAAGCTATTTACATTTCCATGGGACTATTTGAGCAGTTGTTTGAGTAGTTGTATTGGTAATTGTGATCAAATATGTTAAACTGTGTATGTTTGTATGATGATTAAAATATATGCAAAGACATCACTACAACACATTTTATGAGTAATGGTTCATAACAAAATGTTATGGAAACTAGATAACCATTTTCCATATGTCAACAAAGGAGTGAAATATAGAGCAATTACCATATGTAAGTATAATTCTGGACTTTCCATTGTTTGATTTAATAAAAGTAGTAATTTGTCTGATATTGCTATTAAGTACTCTTCAACAGCTTGTTAGAATTAATGTTTTGTTCTGGTCAATTTACAGTGTTATTTTCCAGTCAGGGCCTTCCCCATTATAGCATGTGGTTGCTGTTATCTATTAGTGATTATTACATATATCTCTATATACCTGTAACTAATCAGGAATTATATTTGAAATTAAAGGAAAATATGAATTTAAAACATTGTATGCATATGAGTTATCAGTTCTGAGTGCTTCAATTTATCTTCCGCTGTGTGACTGCAAGAAGCAGTCAGCAGTTGTCACTTGATGAGTCTTCCTTCAATATATTAGATGAATTTATGTTTGTTTTATTACCTCAGTCATAGGGACTAATGATGGTTTTCATTTAAATTACAGAAGTCTTGTTAAAATGGTGTCGTATGAAATTATGTATCTGTATAAGTATGGACCACTACTCACCGAAATGAAGCGATGTTGAGTAGCAGACAGCTTGGTGTGCATGTTTGATTATTATCTCCCCAAAGAAGGCCTTGTGTGCATATGAGTGTTTGTTAGTTCTCTTAAGAAGGACCTTGTGTGGAAGCTTACATATTAATCTCTCTCTGTCTCTTGTGTGTGTTTGTGTGTGTGTGTGTGTGTGTGTGTGTGTGTGTGTGTGTGTGTGTGTGTGTGTGTGTGTGTGTGTATGTGGTATTTGTTTGTAACTTCTTTGGAAGAGGACTTTGCACGAAAGCTTAGCAGTTCATTGTCCTTTGGTATATATCTGTCTACTGCTCAGGCCTGCTAAACACTCGTTCTTTTAGTATGAACACTTTTAGCATCTTTCATCAGTTGTCAGTGTCTTGTAAAGATGTTACTGTCTTGTACAGCATACTATTTTGAACTCTGGGGTGGCATACAGACTCAATGTGCATTAACTTTAGTTTTTGATGAGACAGTTTCTTTGGTTTATGACTACAAACAATGTTGGAAGTCACAAATATTTTAGGGCATGTAGTGCTGAAATGTTTATGTAAGAAAATGTAGATCTTTGAAGAAGCACTTCACTAGATCTACAAGTTGAACCATCCAATTCAGTCACATACAGACCTTAATACAGTGTAGCATCTCATCATAATATCAACAACAAATACATAAAAACCAACTGAAACTGGCTTATTCAAAAATTCACTTTGTGATTTAGGTCTGTGGCCTGAATATTTCTCATTATTTAATTTGTTTCATAGTCACAACCATGTACATAAAATCCAGAAAAAGAAAACAAGTTTATTGCTGCACTGATTATATATTTCACAACAGAAAATCACTGATGGCCAATGCCTTAAACACTTTTTTATTGTGAATACATGAGAGTACTTGCCTAAAAAGGTAGAAAACTTGAATATACTTTTACAAAATGCATAATTAAAATAATATTATCTGTTTTTCATTAATAACTAACGTGATTAAATAACTTGTAAATGTTCAGATGATTAATGATCAGTAAACTGTAAAGCCATACCAAATACATAGCATCACTCAGCAGCTAGAAAATATCCTTCATTTTCACACTCTGTTTTTAGGTTGTCTGTTGAGCATTGGAAAAAGTGCTAAGATTTATCGTAGACTATAGTACAAATAGAGCACTTGTTATTTCAATTAGAAACATGTCTCCATTTTTTGCAGATTTGCTTCTTTTGGTCTACAGCAAGAAAAAGTAAAGTTGAGAAATGAATTGAAAATAAAGAAAATGAAAAATTATTAATAAAACAAAACCAGCAGACAGAGAAATAGTACCTACTTCTGCATCTGAATATCGAATATACACAGAATTTCAAACGGTGGCTCAGTAAAAGAGTTGATCTGTGACATAATTTTAACTTTAGAAATAACCAGTCTTTAAGAATAATCAAGTATGGCTATTCATAAAGATCACTAATCCTTATATTATAAAACAAACTAAAATTAATGCAAAAGTATTGCACATTCCCATTGCTTTGGTTCAGAGTATAGATTATGATAACATTATAACACCATTGGCATATAACACTAGAATGATATTTTGTGTTTATAAGTTCTGAGTCTTGCTTTCCTTAATGCTGCTCCATATATGTGCCAACATTATGACTAGGAAAATTCCATTTTGATGTATAAGAAGCTATGTTCTGTAGATGAATAAGAAGATTTATTGCTATACAGATTAAATACAATATTCAGTAACATATTTGGTATGTTATTTGTTTTTATAAAATTCTTTGTCACTGGAGACTTGTAGGTTCAAAACTGAGACAGTAATAAACATCATTATAATCAACATAATAACAATATGTTACAATAATAACGCTGCTGACAGTTGCCAGTTATACATGTCAGGAAACACAAAACTAAAATCTACAGCACACTACCATATTACTATGGCCTTTGAACTTATAGAAGAGTAAAAAGTAAGTGATTAGGCCTATATAATATATACAAATGAAATCAAATATATTGTAGTGGAATTGTGACACCTGTGGGGTGACTATTCACTTTAAACATTGTCATTTTACTCAGTTGGATAATTCACAAAGTCAGTAGTATATGTAACATAAGATATGGAAAATGGCGTATAGCATTCAGTTGGTGGGAGTGTCAGGAAAAGTGAAAGTACTGTTCAATGCCAAAAATGTGACACAAAATTTGTAATACACAAGGACTAGAGGAATTTTTCAATCGAGAGAAAGCTGTTGAAGAGAATTAGTGTCACTGCCCCAGAAGATCTGCCACCAACTTTGTTTTGGGGGACGCTTACTTTCATCCACACGCAGAACCTCTTCTTCCATTAAAAATGATCTGTAACTTGTCCGGAGCAAGGTGCGATATTTATCTGTAATTTCAAGTAATCAAATTGAGAAGAGATAAATTTTATTTAGTTCAAAATTAGTATGTAACTAAGAATGGAGACAAGAAACATGGTTAGAGGACAAAAAGCAATAAAAACTAAAAATGAAGAAACACACACACACACACACACACACACACACACACACACACACACACACACAGAGAGAGAGAGAGAGAGAGAGAGAGAGAGAGAGAGAGAGAGAGAGAGAGAGAGAAGGAATTAAAGACACAAATGATGGTAAGGCTTCTCTTTATATGGGAAAGGGTTTGTGTGATTTTTTAGAAGTATAGTAAATTCACATCATATCAGAAACATTTTTTCTTCATTAATGGAGATCAGAATATTCCTTTAGTAATTATCATATTATTCAGTTTAGTCATGAAGAATAATGGCAAAGAATAAAAATAAATTGTTTTACTATGTGCAATTGAACTGTTCTGTTTTTCCTTGTTAATTATTTGTAGTGATTTTGTGAACCACTAATATACTTTGATTTGAACCTGAAAGTTTACACATTACAGCAAAACAAATAATCACATTGCAACCGAGATGTGTCATATGCACAAGAATACTATAAACACATGCAAAGATCTAATAAAATACAGTTCAGTGTTTAAAACCTTTCAAACGTCAGTGTGTAAATAAACTTGCTGCTTCATTTAAAAGATGAGCTCTGTATAACTAGCTCACAAAATCAATTATTAATGAACAGTTGTAAGAATCTGTAACACAGGGACTTTTGTTCAACAGTAGATAACAATTCCTATCCTGATTGATGAAATTTGCAATTCCATTTCTTTTTTCAGCTATGTTCTATTGACAATTGCAAATCTTATGTACTAAAAGAGAGCCTTTAGGATTGGTGTATTGTATTGTGTGAAGTGATAGTATGGCATTGTTGGCTGGGAGGCCCCACGCGGGGAAGTTCGGCCGCCGTATTGCAAGTACTTTTTAGTTGACGACACTTCGGTGACTTGTGAGTCAATGATGATGAAATGATAATGAAGAACACACAACACCTAGTCATCAAGAGGTTGAGAAAATCCCTGACCCCGCTGGGACCGAACGCGGGATCCCGTGCGCAGGAAGCGAGAATGCTACCGCAAGATCATGAGCTGCAGGCGATGTATTGTACTTATTTCAGGTTTCATTATTCATGTTTTGGGAATTGATTTTTGTCTCTGATTTTAAAGAAATTAATAATCCTGCAGTTTCTCTTTGCTTCTTTCTTATATAACTGGCAAATATTCTAGATTTTGTGGTATTTGGTCATGAAAATTCCATTTCTATAAATTTTATTTGTGTCCAAAGTCATGTTTTCATGGGAAATATTAACTTGAGCAGGAAGAAAAAATAAATACAAGATTTAATTTACTCATTTGTCAGTTTTGCAAAGATTGAGATTTTCATGCTATAAAATTATGTTGTTGGTGTTACAGACCAAAGAGTTAATCAACAGAAATAATCAATTTTTGAACATGTTATGTAATTGGATAGACAGTCATTTATTACTCATGGCCTTGACTGTATTAAGCAGCTACTTTGACAAGGCTATGACTTTCTAAAATCACGCTCTAAAATGAGGTCCTTTCTGTCCAACATTTTGCCCACCACACTTAGTATTGCTTTTCATCACTCTCCTAATCTCCACAATATCCTTGTCAGACCCTATGCTTCTTCTGCTACATCTCCCTACCATATGGCTCCTACACCTGCTATCATCCCTACTCTAAGATTTCCTTCTACCATCACCTATACCAGCCCTGTAACTGGCAAAAAATATACTATCAAAGGGAGAGCCACCAGTGAAATGTCATGACCTCAGTTCCTGTTTCATCAGACATACCATCTGAATTGTTCCCTCAGACACAAGTTTCTCAGAACTCCACAGGTGGGAACTAGTATTGCAACATATCCTTGTTTCTCGTCATGCCCCTGGCCCTAATTTACATTAATTTCTTTGGTTGAGTAGCTATTTCTTTCTTCACTCCCTTTACGTTTCTACATCTTTCATTTCCAGATCTGTTCACTTTTCACCCTCTCCCTCCCACCTCCTATCACATATAATGCATTTAGCTTTTTACTCTAACTAACTGGTGCACAGTGCTTTGGCAGTAATCTCTGCCTTGTGTATTATTCTGTCTTCCACTTTTAAGCTCTCAGGTTTTCAAATATCATCTGATGTAATTCCCAACAAGCAATCTTCCCTTCTCATCCCATCTGGTAAGTCTCCCCTGACCTGGGGTTCAGGGTGACTTGTCCAAACTCTACCCCTTTTTCTAAACCTCATCAGTCCTTTTCCTTCACACCTCTTCCTTCTCCTTCAACCTTTTGCCAGAAGAAGTAGCCACTGGACCTGGAAGCTTGCAAACTTTAATATCTTTTATATGTGCATTCTCCTGCTGCTGCTTGGTGAGTAGGTTTTTTACCTATTCAATTACATTACATCAAAGAGTTAGACAGCCTTTGATTAATTTTCAGGGAGAGTAGTGTTGATTTGGAACAGGAGCAGAACAACTATGTGATTGCTTTAGAGTGAAGTTGCATTCTTTGTCTGAATATTGAGAACTAAGTCTTTATCATGTACAGCATTTTTATTTAATCTTGTGACTACTAAAGGACTATGGAAGTGAAATGCAATTCCATCTCATTAATTTGCAAACAATTAACTTTATGTAGAAACCCATATGACTCCCTGCAGCAAAGTTCATAAAGCTGAAAATGTGAAGTTGAACTGTTGGAACTGGAAATATATCATGAGTCTTATAGTGTGAATTAAAACCTTCACAGATACTTTAGAAATCTCTGCTTGAAAATCATACCCAAGAAATATGAAGTCAACAAGCTGAGCCATAGATATTTCTATAGATCAAAATGAGTATTAAAAGTTATTTTGGTGATTCAACAACCATTATTGAACTCAGAAACTATACTACTGTTTCCTTCACATTAAGCTTAGCATTTACAAATCAGATAGTCCTGATAAAGAAATACAAATACATCATTTTTTTGTATTACAACAAAGACTTGTTGATTGGACTTTGATAATGGCAGTGATTAGACAGTCCACAAGAAACAATTATTAATAAATTGTAATAAATGTTTTCTGCTAAGATTTCCCCTGAAACTTTTGATTACTGTCACCGAATTTGTAAAAGAGTGCAAATGTTCATGTTACACATTAGAGTTACTATGAGTATACCTATTCTTGAACTTAGCAGCTGTCTGGACTTGAGTGTCTAACCTGAGCACCAGTTTGCCATTTGCCCAAGGATCTTCCCTACAACATTTGTGCAACTTAATGGCTCCCCTGATTATGGGAGAGGTGTTAAAACCACATCCTTCCAAGAGTTAGGAAATTCTCTTGTCTTTAATATGTGGTTGAATAGAGTAGGGAGGACTTCCTATAAGGCACTTAATGCTATGTAATGGGTCTTGTCATGATTAGATGTTGCATCAGATGCCTTGTAAAATGCCAGATCCAGCTTTCAAATGGAGAATGGACATTTGTAATATTATTGTTACTGGAATCTAAGTCCCCATTGCTTCTCTCTGTTCTGTGTCATGGTGGAAGTCTTGATGCTGGCTTGTTGTGATTGTCACTCCCTAGAAATGTTTCACTACTTTCTGTACTATATTCTCTGGTTGGTCATAAGATTACCACTATATATATAAAAGAAAAGCATAATCTTGTGTATTGTGTGTGCAATGTATTGTAAAACATACACAGTATTGTGCTTATCATTTACAATTATGAACTTGCCCTTCAAGAGGTGACAACATTATGATTTATTATTATTCTAGTGACTGGGTATCTTCCACCTCATCCAAAAATTTTCCACTAGGACTCTTTACTAATGTGGGATTTCAGCAACTGTTTATGAGATTGAAGACAATCTCATCTCCCTCTCCATATTATGTTGGAAATACATAACATTTCCCACTTGAAAGGCTGCTAGGCTATCTGCAGTGGTCGGGACTTAGAGCACTGCAGATCCTGATTTTAGTGTTGCCTTTTCACTCCACTATGGGGCAGGCAGCTTCTGCTGGCTTCCTGAAGATTTTAGAATGTATGCGCCAGTGGGTTTGTGAATCATGTTATAAAGTGATCCATCCATTCTTATCTCTGTTGCAGTGTTCAAAGACAGCCAGGTAGTCATACAAATCTAGTCTGCTTTTCTGAAAATCTACTGTGATGGCTTTCTCTCTGGCACTTTTACACCTGCTATTCATATCCAGATAGGGGAGGGGTCAGTAAATAGGGAATCATTGAATCCTTCAGTTTGGCTGAGGGCAAGACATCATGTTGACAGATCAGTAACAGATAATGGCTGGGTTACAGTAGTCAAATACATGCTCATCTTGTATTCATGACACATAAAGTTTCTGATTTAGTAAGTGAGTCCAATGGCATATATAAGATGTGCAATGAGATTAGTTAGAACTTCGTTAGCCATCCCCATAATAATGCTGGAGGGTGAAACCCTTGAACACAGAGGTATGCAACTGTTTTAGAGATGTCTCTTGAAGACAAAAGCATGTTGATCTTCCCTGTGCCATTTACATCCCACTGGATTATATGAGCAATTTCATTAGTGAGGTCTTACATCTGACCCATTACCTGTGTATAGAGATTTTAAGTGTGTGGCAGTTGGGGTTTTAGAGATGAGAGTGTCTGATTATAACAGACTTCATAGTCAATTGCTTTCACAGCAGATTCGATTTTAGACTGTTCTGTTAGCACCAATGAAACTTGGTCAGATGCTTTTGGACTGACTTTGTTTGGTTTTTGATCATTCAGTCATTATTTTCACTTCAGAAGAAGTATAATGGCATTGATCATTTTGGTACACTTCGGGCCATACTTTTTGCCACTTTCTGTTTCACTGCTGTCATCAGCTTTTTCATACTTTCGGTGCTAGATAGAAATGAAGTACTTATTTAGAAGTGTCTGTGTGCTTTTACAGTTTAATCATAAATTTCTAGTGCATTTGTGTTGTGTAGTTTTCCATTGTCTTTAGTATGGATAGGAACTGTGAATCCTATGTTTGGATGCGAGCTGAGTTGGTGACATTCATTCATATCTCCACAGAGGTGTTGGCTTCAGTCTCATTGCTTGAAGTTGTTACCAATAGGCAACACTGTGGTGTTCCAAGGGATGTCCAGAGCCCCACGTGTCCCCCCAATAGACTTGCTACTGTGGTTGGTCCAGTTACTGCCCACATTGAAGTGTGGCTGGTAAAGATTCTTAGCCTGGTACAGTTGCCTGCAATGTTTGGGCATTCGCAAAAGGTATGACTATTAGTTGTTGGGAGCTCCAATGTTAGGAATGTGATGGATCCTCTTAGGCTTAAAGCAGTGTATACTCTTTGCACATTCTGGGGGAACAAGTTCTTCCAGATATCACAACAGGCGCAGTGCGCAGCCAATTGCAACTGGCGGCTCATGTCAGTACTAGTGATGTGCATTAGTTTGGACTTGAAGTATTCTCTCTGGATTCTGCCAGCTATTTGAGATGTAAAGACAGTCACTATTACTTGTGTGATGAAGACAGAGCTCACAATCTCTAGCATTGTTTACAAGACCGTCAGAACCTCAGAGGGTTATGAAACTGTATAGGCTGCAGATTCGTTAACTTGAATCATAGAGTGGAGAGATGTCAGGATGCATATAATATGTCATGGGTCAATTACAACAGGAGATGCTTACATCGGTAGTGGGGACTGTGTGAAAAAGACTGGATGATTTCTAAGTTTGAAGGTTGTGAAAGTATAAAAATATAGGTTCAGTCTCAAGAGGTGCATGTCACACATGAGATGAGGGTAGACCTAAGAAACATTAGTATTATAGTTGTAAATTGTCATAACTGTAATGGAAAAGAATCAAAGCCCCAAGGGTTCATAAGAAGCACTGAAGTAAACATTGTTATAGAAGCTGAAAGCTGGATTTTACTTCATCTGAAGTGTTTACCAAGGACATAATGGTGTTCACAAAGGATAGCATGTTTGTTGTTGTTAGTAGTTTCATTTGTAGTGGAATTGAAGTAGATAATTGTTGTGTTTTAGTGTGGTTAGAAGCTATAATCAACAGCCAGAACAAATTAATAATAGATTCATTCTCTGTTGCTTCCAAACTAGGTAAGTGTAAACCTGTAAACCAGACTGAGATGTGGCAAGTTGGAAACTCTCCATCTGTTATGCTTCCTACTCCCATCAATAAACTGATTTTTGATTCTAATTTTAATACAGTTGCAAATGAAATACGTAATATGCACATGACTATTTCAGAACATCAATTTGGCAAATTTCCATTTAAATTAATTATTCAGGTGATTAATTTGGATATACACATTCAAGTAAGATGAATAGTTTTTGTTAGAGGATCATTAATTGAAAGTTACCGCTTATTGAAAGTTCTACAACAATACACAATTCAAAAACTACACTTTACAGAGTGAATTTTGCCTCTGTGATATTGCCTATGTGATTATTAGATTCTGAAATTTGGCAATCTAATTATGTTAATATATTTGTTCTGAATCACATGACAGTCCTCAATAATTAATTAAATTTTGCAAAAGTTATTATAATATAAAATTATTTTCAAGATGGATGCCATACCTGTAAGTTAGGTATTTTCAAATGGAAGCATTAGATGGTTCTGTATACTGTATTCTAGCCTTCAACATTTTTCATAAAGCTGAAAACAATAAAGTCTCGTAGTCCATCCAAAACAGCAAGCTTTAAGCTACCTAATTTTCAAAATATTATTTAGTTTTTGAGATCAACAAATATCTGCATGCCAATCTTTAAATAGCCCATGCCACCCCAAAATTTCCAGTCTGAGTCCAATGTTCAACTCATACCACCTATGTATATAAAATTTGTGACCTCGAAGCTTACAGGCAGCAACTGTGTCTACTGAGGTTCACATTTATGTGAAATCAGTGTGTAAAAAATACTAGCTGCTAGCAATTATGTTGGTTGATATGAAAGAATCTGTAGGATCCAGTTGCCATATTAATGTACTCCCAAAAGTCTGAGCTTGGATAGCAAAAGTTGTTTTACTCACTTTTTGCTTATTAGAATTTCAAAAAATTATGTGGTTGACTTTCTACATGAAAACAACATGTACACTGTGTGTGTTATCATGTGTTGCCACTGTGTAAAGTTTTTATTGTGATGTTCAGAGAATAGTTAAGTCACTGAGCCAAGGTATAGTATTGTGAACAAGTTTATGAAAGGAGATGAGCAGTTCCCTTTATGTATGAAAACTGCATATTGTATGACAAGAACTGGCAAGTGCAAGTGAAGTGAAAAGGAATTACTTATATTCAAATAATGTGTGCAGTGAACCATTTGGCACTATCCTTTCTAAAGTCAGCCTTCAGGATATTATTTCAAAAACATCAGGATATTATTTCAAAAACACCAGGATATGAGACTTCAAGTCAATGAGAAATGAGTGCAAAATAGGAAAGGGATTATGCCACAAGATGTGGCTTAAATTCAGGGAAATAGTAATGACAGCAGTTGAGAACTTTATACCAAATAAACTGCTAAGAGTTAGAACAGTTCCTACATGGAACACAAAGCAGGTCAGAGCACTGTTGTAGAAGCAAAACTCTCTCTCAAAATCTGGCAGGCAATCCATAGATATTCTGGCCATATTTGAAGTGCGCCAGCACCAATCAATACCTTCACTGTGTGATAGAAATGGTAATATTACTGATGGTAATGCCACTAAAATGGAGTTACTAAACATGGTTATCCAACATTGCTTCATCAAAGAACACAAAGAAAATATTCCAGAATCGAAATCAAGAACAGCTGCTTACATGAGCACCTCAGAAGTAGATTCTCTTAGTGTAGTGAAGCAACTTAACAGTAGAACACCTGGTGGAGGTCAACTGACCATTTTTTATCTTAAGATGCAAATTTCTTTGGTGTTTAAAATAGACTGTTCCTGTGATTTTATAGTTTAATTGTTTTAGAGGAGTTTTAATTTGTTTGCTTTGCAACTACATTTTTTAAAGATTACCTTTGGTTCCTGGTTCTGTCAATTGATCACTTCTCACATTTTATCTGTTTTATTTGGCTTTTTCCTTAGCCAACAACAGTGAACTTTGTACAATCTTATGTGGAACAGTTTTTGTGCATTTGCCTGTTCTCACTAACAGTTCAGCTGTTGGACTATAATGGATCATTATTGTAGTCACGTCTTTTCTGAAGCCAAAATTATATAAATTATTTGGATGTCTCCAACTCAGTCAGAAGCAGAAGAGTTACAGGGAGAGCACAATGAAAATGGTGCATTAGGCAATTAATACAATCCTTCGTGCTGGAAGGAAAAGTCCGCAGAATTTTATTTGAGAGACTCCTTGATCTATAGGGCATGCAAAGTTAGGGAAGAATCCTCGCCTAGTGTACTTTGCCAAGCCATTCATGAAAATATGTTGTGCCTGGCGAAAAACACACTGAAACAGAAGCACATATTGTACTCAATGGAGCTATCCTTGATTTTGGAGGTTTGACTAGGGCCTCCTTTTGGGTAGACCATTCGCCAGGTGCAAGTCTTTCGATGGAGGTGCTGGAAGCATTATTATGCAAAAAATAAAATAAAATAAATAAATAAAAATAGTAATAATAATAATAAAAGCAATATTAAAGACAATAAATATGAATATCATAACATTTTGTAGTAAAAAAAAGTGTAAAATCCAATAAGAACCTTAAGGGGCAGTTGACCTCCACTGTGTATTCTAAGGAATGATTCAAAGCTTCGTGTTCTAGTGTTAAATCACTTAATAAAGACAAGTCTTCCAGCCCATACTGTACACCAGTCAGGGTCCTTTCAGACTATGCTGATGTAATAGATGCATACTTAGCAATCATATACGACCACTCGGTTAATGAAAGATCTGTACCTAAGGACCGGAACATTGCACAGATCACACCAATACACAAGAATGAAAATGGAAGTAATCCACTGAATTACAGACCTATATCACTGACATCAATTTGCATTGTGGTTTTGGAATGTATACTGTGTGAATACCAGGGTCATCCACAAAGTAAGTTCTGTTTCTATTTCTATCCATGGCAGTGCTACAATTGCAGTTCCGAGCATGCGTGGCAGTTACGCTGACTCAAGGAGAAGAGTATACCATTTCCAGATTACTGCTGACAACATGTGCTTTGTAGTCCTTCTTTATAATGTCAGCCATAATTGAACATGCCGCTGCATGTGAAATCAGATTTGTGATTCGTTTTCTAAATGCAAAGAGAGTTAAATCAAAGGAAATTCGTTGGCAAATCTGTGACATTTATGGGTGAAATGCTATGAGTGATTCAATGGTTAGAAGATGGGTCAGACTGTTCAATGAAGGACGTGATCAAGTGCATGATGAATGTGACCAAACAACTCTTCTGGGAATTTCACTGAGATGCGTTTGATCATCCTCTGTGCAGCCCGGACCTTGCTCCTAGCGACTTTCATCTCTTCTTACACCTAAAATCTGTCCTTGGTGGTCAACACTTCAACAATGATGATGAGCTGAAAGAACATGTTACCACATGGTTGAATATCCTGGCATCAACCTTCTATGAAGAAGGCATACAAAAACTTGTTCCACGCTGTGACAAGTGCCTACAAAATTTCAGAAGCTATGTGGAAAGGTAGCTTAACAGTTATACAATAAATATTTTTTCTGTATCTTTACATGTTTGTTTTGTATAACCAAATGGAACTTACATAGTGGACATACCTCATATTATGAATTATCTCAAAGAAAATGATCTACTGACACATAGTCAGCATGGATTAAGAAAATATCATATTTGTGATACAGTACTGGCCCTTTATTCACATGAAGTGTTGTTGGTAGGGGATGTCAAATTTATTCTGTATTTCCAGAAGGCTTTTGATGCCATTCCTCAGAAGCAGCTTCTAATCAAATTACATGCCTATGGCACTGTGTGACTGAATTTTTTATTTTCTGTCAGAAAGATCCCAGTTTGTAGTATCTGATGGAAAGCCATCAAGTAAAACAAAAGAGTTATCTCGCATTCTCTAAGGAAGTGTTATAGACCTTTTGCTCTCTTTAATATATATAAACAATTTAGGAGACAATCTGAGTGGCCCTCTTAGATTGTTTGCAGATAATGACATTGTTAACCATCTTGTTAAGTGATTAGAAGATCAAAACCAATTGCAAACTGGTTTGGACAAGACATGTGTATGATGAAAAAGCTGCAAAGTGACTCTGAGCAATAAAAAGGGTGAGGTCATCCACATGTGTACTAAAAGGAATCCTCTAAATTTTGGTTATATGATAAATCACACAAATTTAAATATGTCAATTCAACAAAATACCTAAGAATTGCAACAATTATGAACAACTTAAGCTGAAATGATAACAGATAATATTGGAGGGGGGGGGGGGGGGGAGAGGGATAAACCAAGAACTGTATTTTACTGCTAGAATACTTGAAGATGCAAGAGGTTGCCTACACTAGGCTTGTCTGCCCATTTCTGGTGTAGTGCTGCACCGTGTGGGGTCATGACAGTAAAATTAACAAGGGACATTGAAAAAGTTCAGAGAAAGGCAGTTTGTTTTGTTTATAATGGAATAGAGCACAATGTGTAATGAATATGATACAAAAATTGGGATGGCAATTATTAAAACAAAGCACTTTTGTTGCTGCAAGATCTTTTCACCATATTTCTGCCAATAACTTTCTGTTCCAAACATGAAAATATTTTGTTGTTACTTACCAACATAGAGAGCAACTATCATTGTGATATAGTATAAGAAATCAGAGTATGAACGAAAAGATTTAAATGTTTTTTCTCTTTCTCATGCTTGTCTGAAGGAGATTTGATGACCCCTCTGCCAAGCACTGAAGTGTCACTTGCAGATAGTCATGTAGATGTAGATGCTTATATCAAGGCTTCTTATGTTTGAAAGAAAGGTTTCATAATTCCACTAGCATTAACACACATTTGTGCTCATCTTGATAGTCTGTCTCTATGTCAGCTTTTGTCATAGATTTCTGCACTTCTGATGTGAAAGACAAGAGAGATGATGATCTACATTAATGAACTGAGTACCTTCTCTGAATCCCTGTAAGACATTTTATGGTAGTTTTTATTTCTTGTATCTTTTTCTCCCTTCATTCTCACAAGTGGGTCACTCTCAGTCTGAGAGCTCCATAAAGTGTCTCTCACTCTCAGCCTTCCAAAACCTATCCCTCTTTCCTCTGCAAAGAAGGAACTAACAGTTCCAATAATGAACAGTTACAGCAGACAGTAAACACGGTCACGAAACAACTTAGTAACTGGGCACAGAGTAATCAGCTTGTAATAAACAGTAAGAAAACCATTGCTCTAAAATTCCACAATGTTCCTAACAAGGACATGTTTATCCCATCAGTCTTTATCAATGATGAGCCAGTTGGTAACAGTACTGAAACCAAATTCTTAGGACTTTGGCTGCAGAGTAACATCAGATGGAATAAGCATATTGAATATCTCAATGCTGAACTGAGCAAAACATGTTATCTTCTTTGTTCATTAAAATCATGCTGTAGTGAGAAAACAGTACTGAATGCATATCATGCATACTTTCATTCTCGTCTTAGATATGGGGTAACCTTCTGTGGAAACTCTAAAACAGCTAATAGCACTTTTAAACTACAAAAAAGGGCCATTAGAATCTTGTTTGGGTGCAAGCCTATAGACTCTTGTAAACCCCTGTTTAAGAAATCTGGTATTCCCCCATTACCATGTGTATACATTATGGAAATCCTTTTGTTCTTTAAATTAAATGTAATAGGCAAGGACCGGAGACTACAAAAAAACTGTGATATACATGAGCACTTTAGCAGACAAAACAGAAACTTACATATAACTCAAATCACCACAGCACTGTGCCAAAAAGGTACTTTTCACATGGAAGTTAAGCTTTATAACAAACTTCATGAAAACATAAAAACTATCACTGAGGTCAATACATTTGGAAAATCTCTAAAGTCATATTTACAGCATCACTGCTTTTACTCCATTGAAGAATATTTAAATTTATGAAATGTGTTATATAAATACTTACTTATGTGTAAAGTGTGTTATTGTAAGCTTACATATGTATGCCTTGAAATTACTTTCAGCCTGTATATTTATAATTTGACTTGTCCAATGTCTTATGCATAAGCTGCTATGTAGACAACAGGACCAATAAAATACAATCTACAACAATCTACAATCTACTAACAGTTTTTTCGCATTTGAGTGTGTCTCTTAGCGGCTTTGGAATTTCATCCTATGAAGGTAAAAACTGGCCAACTATTTAGTCTCACTCTAAATAATTATGTAATTGATTTTTTTAAAAACAGGAGACTTTTCTGTGTTGCCTGTTTAGCTCTCTTGGGTTCCTCATAACTCTTTTCCTCTGATTCATGTAAACTGTTCTCCTGGGTCCAGAGAATTTTTATCTGTCTTCAACTCAGCATGTGATGTACTTATGATAATCAATATGCAATTAATGTCAAAATAATAAATAAAAGGAAAATTAATTTTCAAAATAAAATGATTAAAGAAAATAAAAGATAAAACAACAAATAATCTACTAATACTGCTACTTACTTTTGTTCATTATAATAAATGTTTTTGGAAAGCCTGGTGTAACTTGGTGCTGTTTTTCATCATTTAAAACAATACTGCAACTACTAAACAACCACCAATTTTTATTATAAAATAAAACATAGAGTGGAACTTTGTATGCTGGACCGAGACTCAAACTAGGGATGTTTGCCGTTCATGG
Organism: Schistocerca gregaria; assembly: GCF_023897955.1. Taxonomy (NCBI): domain Eukaryota; kingdom Metazoa; phylum Arthropoda; class Insecta; order Orthoptera; family Acrididae; genus Schistocerca; species Schistocerca gregaria. The sequence continues at coordinate 259,907,161 of NC_064927.1, forward strand.
GCAAGTACTCTACTGACTGAGCTACTCAAGCACGACTTACGACGCCCTGTCACAGCTTTGCTTCCACCAGTACCTCATCCCCTACCTTTCAAACTTCACAGAAGCTCTCTGTTGCAGAGTGAAAATTTCATTCTGGAAACATCCCCCAGGCTGTGGCTAATCCAAATCTCCACAATATCCTTCCTTTGAGGAGTGCTAGTCTTGCAAGGTTTTCAGGAGAGTTTCTGTGAAGTTTGTAAGGTAGGAGATGAGGTACTGACAGTAGTAAAGCTGGGAGGAGGGATCATGAGTCATGCTGGGGTAGTTCAGTTGATGGAGCACTTGCCTGTGAAAGGCAAAGGTCCCGAGTTTGAGGCTTGGTCCAGCATTTAGTTTTAATCTGCCAGGAAGCTTTATATCAGTGCACACTCCACTGTAGAGTGAAAATTTCATTCTGGAGACAACCCATAAACTGTGGCTAAGCCATGTCTCTGCAATATCCTTTTTTCAGGGGTGCTATTGTCACAAGGTATGCAGTGGAGCTTCTGTGAAGTTCGGAAAGTAGGAGACTGGTGGAAATACAGCTGTGAGGAGGAGACATGAGTTGTGCTTCAGTAACTCAATTGGTAGAGCACTTGCCTGTGAAGTTAAAGGTCTTGAGTTCAAGTCTTGGTCCTGCACACAGTTTTAATCTGACAGGAAGTTTTATATCAGTGTAAATTCTGCTGCAGAGTGAAAATTTCATTCTGAAAATATAAAGTCTTTTTCTAATCTATTTTTCCACACTTGTGGTGAACCCTGCTGGTTGAATTTATTTCTAGGAATGGAAATTTAATTCAAGAGACAGTCAGTCAATCCCAAAAGGAAAATGTTCATTTTACCATGTATGTTGTTGGTGAGATCTTCTCTTTCTTCAGGTTCTGTGTGTAGCATTCCAGGATCACCCACCCACAGTACCTACTGAGACCATGGTCATTAGGTATGTTGCTCTAAGGTCTTTTGCTGAGAGCCTCACTAAAGCCAGTGAGAATCACTAGTCTCAAAAGTCCTCACACAATGTCCTCTTTGTGTAGGCCTCCTTCTATTTCTCAGCCAAACCTATAGCTGTTTTACTCTCTGTCTGATCTTCCCATTCTCTAATTCATGTTGTTATGACGTGCATCTCTGATGTGTCTGCACAGGTTTCTGACATGACTGCTCAAGCTCTTCTTCCCTTGTGTATATTTCTAAGTCTTTCAAGGAAACTTGTTAGATTTGTTAGCCTTTCTCCTCTCAGTATTATAGAAATTGTTGGATTCTGGAAGAAATTTCCATTGTCATCTGACACTACTAACTGTTTATTAAACTGCCATACCCCATGGGCAACCACACTCACATGTATTGATTAGTCTTAATTTTATTCTTTTCAGATAGCCTGGGTATGTTCAGTATCCAATAGAGTGATGACTCATCCTCCTGGAGGGCTACATGTATTTTAAACTGAGCTGTTGATACAGACTTGAAAGGCAAACAAACACACTTTGCTGTTGGTGCTGTTTCCTAGGAAAGCTTGCATGCTTGCAGGAGTCATACATTATTTTCTTCTTTCATTGAAACAGGTTACATGAATACAGGAAAAATCATGATTTTGTGCTGTCTGAATATTGGAACCACTCATATAGACTTGTGGAAATGTTTATGGACTGCCAAGTGCACAAGAATAGTGTGTATTTGTATGGACAAATGATGCTTTAAACTCCATAGGTTTTTTTTGGATGTATGACTACATTTTGAAATGGAGATCAGTGTCATTCATCAGATAATTCATATTTCAATTCATTTATTATCAATTCTCATTATACCACTTCTTGAGACAACACATTTTCTGTCAGTAATTGTGCATGTAATAATACAAGTTTGAAATCTGTACTGTAGTGTTGTTCACTTTGTTTATTTGTGCTTGTCTGCTACTCAAAAGCACTTGCTAGCTGTGAGTTGATACTGATATTAGTTCATTGCTCATTCCCATCAGACAGGGTGTAAAACTGCCTTTGTGCTAGTGCACAAGCAAACTTTATTATTCTGTACCTTATTATCATGTAGTATGGTAATTAAGGCCCAAAATTCCTAAGATAACAGAAACAAAAGCCAAAGAGATATTAATATATATTAAACTGTAAATTTTGTTGCCATAGCAAGACCATCAGGAATTAAACAGAACTGGAAACGTTCTCCAGAACCTATATATACATACCAGCAAGTTCCTGACATTTCCCTCCTGTTCCACCATATTCTTCAGGTAATATATCAAGTGGTAAAAATTTTCCTAATGATGTTACTGGGCCATGGAAGTGAAGCTAAAAAAAAAAAGAACAAAGTCTAGTGGTTTACAAATAACCATATTTGCACAAACTACATATGTGACAGTGTGTTGAAGCTATAAAGAAGGAAATATTCTTAACCAGTTATTGTTGACCACAATACATTGGCAGGATTTCAGCTGTCAATTTTGGTCACAAAATGTTGAAAAAAGATTTGAAAAACGAAGCAGTATGTAACAATTCTGTAGTGTGCCACATTCAGAGAGAAGAGCCAGTAAAATAAAATTTTAGTGGCTCATTATCCTGACAGTAATATGCAAAAGAAGATTGTTACAAACATTACAGGGTTTGTATTTCCATTTTAATTCTGAGACAAATCAAGGCAGAATCCTACAAAATACCACCTCCTCAAGACAAAAATACATGTTACATTAAAAACGTTGTCTTTTCACTGCTGCAGAGATGACATGTCATAAACTGATCATCTTTGAGTGATTGTACAGCTTATATGTGATTGAATGTCATTTTCCTGGAATACAAACTGACAGGAAATAACTGTCTTTGAAAGCTCAGATTACTCATATTATGGGGTATTATTTGCTGCTAGTAAAGTTTTTTCTAATTTCAAAACCATCTAGCTTGGTTAACATACATCATACTCAATACAACATGCTTCCTGAAAGTTTAAAAAATAAAGCACAATTAATGAAAAGTGAAAATGTTGCTTCAGAAGAACTGCTTGTGTTCAGTAGAAGAATTTGTGAATATCACTCTAAAATAACAAATTTAAATATTTTCTTATGTACCATAAGCTTATAGCTGGTTAGTTCATTCTTCAGATCAAACAATTCTGTTGGAGGAACATCTGCAACTGAGCATTAAACCTGAGGTTGAAAACCCCGCTACAGTTGTAAGGTTCTTTTATATAGAACGCAACTGGTCTCGGGCTCTTATACTCCTATCATCAGGTGTTATACTGAAAATAGCACAAGACCGGATATAATAATTGTTTTTACACAGAGTCAGACACATAAAAAAGCAAAAAAAAAAGTTCCATACAACATTTTAGAAACCACCAGTCAGGCTAAGTGCTGTAAAACCTAAGTCAATGGTAAAGTGACACCAGATGACTACAGATGATTGCCTGGGTAAAAAAATATGCAATGAATACCAGACACTTACACTTCATGCTGTGACCTCGAGGGCTGCAGTGGACAAGTACAGGATGTGGTTTTTTACCAGCAAGTGCAGAGCACAGAGCAGTGTACACAAACGGGGAAGCACACTGTTCAACCAGAGTGGCAAAAGCACTGCCATCTGTTGATGAGAAGAAGAACATGGGGCTATTAGCCCAGTCGCTCACAATTTGAATTAGTGTTTTTCATTTAAAATAATAAAAAAAAAACTTAGAAAGCTACACGAAAAATGTTAAAAGTACATTATGAGTGGTAAAGGAACATTCAATAGTATTGTCTGGTGTCATTTTGCCATTGACTTAGGTTTCACAGCACCTGCCTCATCCAATGGTTTCTAAAATGTTATACAGAATGTTTTCTTTGCTTTTTCATGCATATTACTCCATGTAAAAACAATTATCTTCTCAGGTCTCTTGCTATTTTCAATATAACACCTGACAATGGGCATATGAGTGCCTGAAACCGATCATGTTCTAAATAAAAGAACCTTACAACCATAGCGGGATTTTCAACCTCTGGAATTCTTCTGATGCTATTTTTGTTTTGAATAACCAAGTGAAATGTTTTCTTAAGTACAAGTTTTCAGCTGATTTATTTCATTCTACAGATGTGACTGTCATTTTTTAATTAAGAGCTCCTAATAATATTTATATAAATTGTAATTGCAATTTGTCCCATATCCACTGTTTTTTTGTATCATTAGTTAATTATGGTTTTTATACAAATTCAGATTATCATTTATTCCATATCCACATGTAACAACACATAACATGATTGATGAGATCAATACAATTCAATTTAAAAAAATGACTAGGTTTAGCTTCAGCCTAGTGTTGAACACAGGGTGAAGTGTCACTTACTTCTGCAGGTTGTAGTATGGGTCAAAATAAGAAGAAAAGTTCCTACAGTATTGTGTCTGCAAACCAATACTCATTGAGAAATGAGCTGTTGAAGATCACAGTTCACAGCCTCAAATTTGTTTACAGATAAGGCATGATTCACAAGAGATGGCATAGTAAATTACTTCAAAATGTACATGGGGACAACTGTGAATCCTCAAGCAGTTATGCAGGTGAGGTATTAAGAGCACTTCAATATCAGTGTATGGGCAGGAACTGTAGTTGACAGACTCATATGGTCATACTTTTAGCAAATGGATTAATAGGAGCTGTGTATCACTGATTTCTGTATGTGCATAACCAGCACCACTGGAGAACATTGCCCTTGCAAAAACATAATGACTATGGTTTATGCATGAAGGGACATCTCCCCATTTTCTATGTATGATGTGACAATACCTCATTGCCACATTTCATCATTAATGGATTGTTTGAGGAGGTCTGATAGCATGGGCTAACCATTTACTGGATCAGAATCTGTTGGACTACTTGGCTACGAAGATATTTAAAGGTATTGGTGTGTACTCTACCCACTGAAATGTGCAAAAGTTATGAGTGTGTGACCAATGCCTGTGATTCAGTTTGAATGAAGCCAGATGTGTCTGAAAGAGTGCATGACTCACTTTGAAGAAGGGCAGAAGGATGTGTCAAAACATGTGGTAACCATATGCAGCAGTGCATATAGTGCCTACTTCTATGCAAGAGAGATGGGTATGAGAGGAATGATTGACCCACATGTTAAAAGGTACTGGGCTATGGGACAATACATTATAGGAACATTTCTTCAAGTTTTAACCAATAGTACCTTCTGTAGGAATATGTGTCATTTTTTAAAACACCCTGTGTGTGAATTAGAGGGGAATGGGTTTTTGTAATTTCTGTACAGTTGAACTTCATAAAGCGAGTGTAATTCATTTCAGAATGTTACTCATACTGCGAAACAATCGTTAAGTGAAACAGTTTATTCTGTATAAATTAATGTAAAATACGATAATGTGTTCCATGCAGAAAAAGTACTAAACATTTTATCTTATTGATGACATTTATTCAAAGAAAATTATACATACATTATTATTTACTTTACTATTTACAATAGATAACTAATTCTTTTTTACTAGGAAGCTATCTGTAGTAATTTCTTTCTGACAATGCTTCAACACCTTGTGAAAATATGACACAGCATTGTTGTCAAATAAATTTGTAGCATGTATAGTCACTGCTTTATTGAGGTGATGACTTTCAATGTATGATGCAGCTGATTCCCATGCTTTCAGCATTCCTCTTATTGCACCAGAAGATTACTGCTTTGCAGTTACCACCTCCTCCTCCTCTGAAAAACTCCTCTCCAAAACCTTCTGCTGTGAAACACACTGCAACTCCATAAGCTCTTAGGTGGTCATTTCTCGGCTGTAATCTTCCACAAGCTCATCAATATCATTGTTATCCACTTCTAGTTCCATGCTCTTGGCCAAAGACACAATCTCGTTGACAACAGGCTCCACAGGTACTGAATCAAATGCCTCAGAGTCACATTCGACTTTGCACTTTGGCCAAATCTTCTTCCAAGCAGAAGTGTGAGTTCTCTTGGTAACCCCTTCCCATGCCTTTTTGATCATATTGATGCAGGCAACAATGTTGAAGCAATATTTCCAAAACACTCTGAGAGTAAGATTGGTAGCTTCAGTCAACTCAAAGAAATGCTCAAAGAGTGCTTTAGTGTAACATTTCTTAAAGTTATATTAAAAACAAAGATTCCAAGACTTACCAAGCGGGAAAGCGCCGGCAGACAGGCACAATGAACATAACACACAAACACACACACAGAATTACTAGCTTTCGCAACCGATGGTTGCTTCTTCAGGAAAGAGGGAAGGAGAGGGAAAGACGAAAGGATGTGGGTTTTAAGGGAGAGGGTAAGGAGTCATTCCAATCCCGGGAGCGGAAAGACTTCCCTAATATGTCTGCTTGTGTCTGTGTATGTGCGGACTGATATGTGTATGTGTGTGCGAGTGTACACCTGTCCTTTTTTCCCCCCGAAGGGAAGTCTTTCTGCTCCCGGGATTGGAATGACTCCTTACCCTCTCCCTTAAAACCCACATTCTTTCGTCTTTCCCTCTCCTTCCCTCTTTCCTGAAGAAGCAACCATCGGTTGCGAAAGCTAGTAATTCTGTGTGTGTGTGTTGTGTGTTTTGTTCATTGTGCCTGTCTGCCGGCGCTTTCCCGCTTGGTAAGTCTTGGAATCTTTGTTTTTAATATATTTTTACCATGTGGAAATTTCTTAAAGTTAGAAATAATCTGCTGGTCCATAGGCTGGAGTAACGGAGTAGTGCTGAGAGGCAGAAATTGGGTTTTGATGAATTGAAATTCTTCAAGGAGGTGATCTTGTAGGCCTGGAGAATGGGTAGCAGCATTGAGTGGCAAACTCATCCCAAGCAAATATTTATTCACTGAGTGAACAAACGATTCACTGATCCAGTCACAAAGAAGATCACGTGTACCCAAGCCTTGTTGTTGGACTTCCACATCACATTTAACCTCCTCTTCTGGGCTTCACACTTCTTGAAGACTCATCGAGTTTCTGGATGGTAAACAAGCAGTGGTTTAATTTTCCAACTGCCACTTGCATTGGCACAGTATAGCAGTGTGAAAGAGTCTTTCACTGGCTTGTGGCAGGGGAATGTATTCTCCTCTGGTGCTATAAAGGTACGCTTGAACATCTTTTTCCAGAATAGACCTGACTCATCACAATTACAACCTCGCTGCAGCAAATAACCTTCAGAATCTACAAACATCTTGAAGTTACTGATGAAGTTCTCAGCTGCCTTTGTGTGAGAGCTGGCTGCTTTGCTATGCCTCACAATGCTGTGGATGCCGTTTCTTCTCTTAAACTTCTCAAATCATCCTTGGCTTCCCTTAAACATTTTTTTGGCTGCTGACGATCCTGTCATCTTATTAATGAGGCCAGCAAAAAATTATTCTTGCCTTCTCACAAATGATGTTCTGTTTAATAGTGTTGCCTTGGAATTACTTTTCATTTATCCATATAAGGAGCAACATTTCAACAGCATCCAGAATATGAAACTGTTGTTTAGATGCCCTTGTCACTTCCTTTGAAGCATCTGTCTCCTCAATTTTGTCCTTGTTCTTGAGGGTTGTGCACATAGTTGATATAGACCAATTGTATGTGTGTGCTAAACCAGCAACACTCTCACCATGTTCGCATTTTTCAACAATTTTATGTTCCATTTCTGAGATCGTTTCCTTTCTCTTGTAGTTATCTTCTTGTGGCTCTATCTTCAGGGACATTTCTACAATGGTTATTAAAATTTGCACACAAAAAAACACTGTGTGGACACTAGTTTAGAAAAATGTGTGATCACAAGGTTCACTAAGACGATTGCAGAAGGAGCGCTAAACCCAGACTGCAGTATGTAGTAAAGACATTGTTCATATGGTGCAGCCAACAGTGAAAGGTGTTCATATTGTTGAATGTTTCCCCTGCTGCATGTGAACAGCTGGCAACATCACATTAAATTATTGTCACTCATTATGTGAAACATTGCTCATTAAGTGAGTCATTTTTTTGCAATTTGTTTTGCTCATTATGTGAATTGTGCATTATAGTAGGCACTCATTAAGCCGGGTTCCATTGTAATGTAAAAATTAAATTACCATTCAGTTTTGTACAGCAACTATTTTATTAGTATGTAATAGCCATACAAAGTGTATGGTACCCTAAAAAAAAAGAATAGGTTGTAGATAATAACGTCAAATGGAGCTAAATAAAAATATAATGAAGTCTCACCAGTTTTATGATTTCACTTTTTAGGAAGGGTTTCACAAGTGCTAACACTTTGTCAATGAAACCGACTGTGTTGATGACGTGCACCCCTTTCAGTCGGACAGGATGGCAGTCCTGTAAAAGAATAATCACCTTTTTATTGTGTTTCATTTAATCGCTGTCTTCACAATATTCTAAATGAGATGGGTTTTTCTATTTAAATCATATGCTGAATAAGCATTCCAGAAATAGATTACATGTGGAAAATGGAACATAAGCCATGATTGTACCAAAGTAAAAAACGAACGGAAGCTGGAAGATGAAATTTTTCAAAACTCATAATGATCAATATTACAGTCTATCTAAATGACAGTACTCTGTTTTTGATGAAATCAAAGCAATGAAGAAACACAATAATTTTTGCCTACAAAGAAATGCTCAAGTATAAAAAGTACTACCCAACCCCCATAGAACAAATAATTACATTATTTCTTGCCACAGACAGAGGTACAGAGACATTTTGTCTACACACTTTTTGATTACAAATTACAATCATTTGTTTGTCTGTACATTTAAATGTATGAGATGAACAGCAAGACACCCACCACTCGACTCTGGGACACATTCCAAAGTTACTTCTACAACTGTCTAAGAGACTTTGACAACTGTCAATGACTCTCCTTCTGCAATAACATATTACATCTTCCCTACCAAGAAATTCTCAGTCCAGTCACAAATTTTGCTTGATATCCCACACAATCGTACTTCCAATAAGTGTAGGTGTGGTACTGAGTCAAATGCATAGTAAAGTAATAACTCCAGTCATGGTTGAGGTGAAGGTCAAGTATTGTTTAATTCATCCTGCCTCTCATGCTTCAACTGTGTTTGTTGGGTCAACTGTGGATTTGATATAGCCTATAAAAGGAGAGAGAGAAAATGTGTGGAAGTTGCCACTGATTTGACCTATTCACTGACCTGGGTAATGTGTATTAAGTTCGCTCAGCCATACACATTGAAAATTTGCGGGAGAGCCAAAGGTTGTTAACCTTTACAGCACAAGCATGGGCTCTGCAGTACCAGGGTCTTTGCAAGCTCATTGCCCAAATTCTCGGGAGACATTTCACAGTTAGCAGGTTTGAATGGAAAGTAATGATACCATTTATGACTGCTGATGCACAGTGCAATCATATAGTGCAACACGCAGTATACTAACTTGTGAGTTAGGGAGGTGAGCTGGAACCTGCTCGAATCTGTGCACCAGAATGTGTGCCGCCTGAGCGTGGTTTCTAGGCTGTTTTAAATGCTCGTTTAGGAAAATGCTTAGCTGGTCTCCGGATTTCGCCTCAGAGAATATGGTACAAAACAGTTAAAAAACAATAACGCAGAACGTAGTTTATACGATTCACAGACAAGTGGCGCACACGATTTCCCCTCCAAGATACCTTGACGAGTCCAGCGTCAAGATAGGTTCGCACCCAGTTAAATGAAATGTGCCAAACCCTCAAAAGGTTAACCCTTTACTAGACAGGATCAAAACTAGGGAAAAGAAGTTGGTTACGTTTGCTTAACTATGTGGTAAAGTACACGTGTTCCCGCCAGTCGCCATGTGAGGTTATTCAGTGGACCCAGGAACATTGTCAACGTGATCAGTTTGGTGGTTATGGTGTGGCGAGGCACAATACTTCCTGGGTGTACTGGCCTCCAAATCATTTAATGCCGTACACTGACAGGTGTACACTGAGCGTCGCTATGACGCTGTACTTCTTCCCACTGTGCATCTTTTTAGGGGCTCATTCAGCGCTGGTTGAGGTGCTCTTGGAAGGAGAGGATATTCGACAGATGGACTGGCATGTCCGTTCTCCCGACTTAAATCCCATTGTGCACATGTGAGATGCATTGAGGAGACGTGTTCCAGCTCGTCCACTTGTACCAATGAGCATTCAGCAGTCGTCAACCACATTGGTAGGGGAATAGGATGCCCCACCACAAGCTCGCGAAGAGACCATGAGGATAAAATCAGAGAGATTAGAGCCCACACTGAGGCATGCTGACAATCCTTCTATCCACGAACAATACGAGACTGGAATAGAAGGGAGAACCGATAGAGGTACTCAAGGTACCTTCCGCGACACACCGTCAGGTGGCTTGCGGAGTGTAGATGTAGATGTAGATGTAGTTGTAGAACTCCTTACCTATTACAATGTTGTTGCAAAAAAATCAGACAATTCCCCTGTCTGCACAAACGTAGCCTTCAAATCCCTGTCCATCACTTGTTTATATTCTGTCCTCTCCCTATGATTTATCTCGATGAGACCTGGATTTGACACGTAATCAGCATGGCTTCAGAAAACATCGCTCTTGTGCAACGCAGCTAGCTCTTTATTCGCACGAAGTAATGGCCGCTATCGACAGGGGATCTCAAGTTGATTCCGTATTTCTAGATTTCCGGAAAGCTTTTGACACCGTTCCTCACAAGCGACTTCTAATCAAGCTGCGGAGCTATGAGGTATCGTCTCAGTTGTGCGACTGGATTCGTGATTTCGTGTCAGGAAGGTCGCAGTTCGTAGTAATAGACGGCAAATCATCGAGTAAAACTGAAGTGATATCAGGTGTTCCCCGGGGAAGCGTCCTGGGACCTCTACTGTTCCTGATCTATATAAATGACCTGGGTGACAATCTGAGCAGTTCTCTTAGACTGTTCGCAGATGATGCTGTAATTTACCGTCTAGTAAGGTCATCCAAAGACCAGTATCAGCTGCAAAGCGATTTAGAAAAGATTGCTGTATGGTGTGTCAGGTGGCAGTTGACGCTAAATAACGAAAAGTGTGAGATGATCCACATGAGTTCCAAAAGAACTCCGTTGGAATACGATTACTCGATAAATAGTACAATTCTCAAGGCTGTCAATTCAACTAAGTACCTGGGTGTTAAAATTACGAACAACTTCAGTTGGAAGGACCACATAGATAATATTGTCGGGAAGGCGAGCCAAAGGTTGCGTTTCATTGGCAGGACACTTAGAAGATGCAACAAGTCCACTAAAGAGACAGCTTACACTACACTCGTTCGTCCTCTGTTAGAATATTGCTGCGCGGTGTGGGATCCTTACCAGGTGGGATTGACGGAGGACATCGAGAGGGTGCAAAGAAGGGCAGCTCGTTTTGTATTATCGCGTTATAGAGGAGAGAGTGTGGCAGATATGATACACGAGTTGGGATGGAAGTCATTACAGCATAGACGTTTTTCGTCGCGGCGAGAGCTTTTTACGAAATTTCAGTCACCAACTTTCTCTTCCGAATGCGAAAATATTTTGTTGAGCCCAACCTACATAGGTAGGAATGATCATCAAAATAAAATAAGAGAAATCAGAGCTCGAACAGAAAGGTTTAGGTGTTCGTTTTTCCCGCGCGCTGTTCGGGAGTGGAATAGTAGAGAGATAGTATGATTGTGGTTCGATGAACCCTCTGCCAAGCACTTAAATGTGAATTGCAGAGTAGTCCTGTAGATGTCATGTAGATGTAGATGGTGTGTTGTCCGTGATATCCTAATCTAACTCGACACATAATATGTTTAACTGCCAACTTGGCCAGTATATTCCCCAGACTGCTCGCCCGCTGAAAACATGTCACCGATTTCCGAGAGACTGGCGCACCATCATTCAGCCACCACTACGATTGGCAAACTCTGGCATTCATTTGAAGCAGAGTGAAATGGGATACCCTTATCTGTCATGCAACCTCTGTTCGATATGATGCCCGGGCGTTTAGGGCATTTGTTGCTGTTAGAGCTGGCAGCTCTGTATACCAAGTATCATGCCCTGTGCACCCCCAAAACTCATACAAATTTAATTATGTAGCAGGTGGTTATAATTAAACTGTCCCTATATCACACGCTATAACACGGAAACTAATTACCGTAGGAGTACCAAACTTGGCAGCATTAATGTCCATAGTATGCGGCGAATGATTTCCATGCGCCATGGCGCTCCGGTCCCAACTCTTGCCACCAGGTGCCCTGATCAGTAATCGTGATTCATAGTTCACACACCTAACCAGTCGCAGTGCATTTCCTGACGTGTCGATATGATCTCGGACAAAAGGAGCGGGGCTTTATTGGTGAAGCTCTATTATCAAAACAACAGTAATGCTGCAGCTACATTTCGGGGATATCGCCGGCTGAAAGGATTACGGAAGAGTCCTCTTTCTCCATCTGCTGTGCGGAGCATGAAACAGAAGTTCGAAACAACTGGAAAAATGGGCTTCGCTTCGGGAAGAGGCCGACGAACGGTTGCACCACAGGTGGTTGATGAAATCGCTGTTGCGATGGCAGAGAACGCTGCACGCAATTCCCTATCGTCAGGCAGTGCGCGTGCTGTGTCACGACAGTTGAACATCCCGTGGTTCACTGTACGGAAGGTGCTTCGAACCATTCTCAGATGGCATCCGTACAACATCCATGCCGTATAGCAGCTTGCAACACAGGACGCACAATGATGGGTGAGGTGACCACACAGAATTGTCGAGTGTGGGGATCTTCACCTCCAGTCACTGCGCATGAAGTTCCTTTGTATGGTGAACGTGTCACCGTATGGTATGATTTCACGTCTACGTTCGTCATTGGCCCATTCTGTTTTAGCAGATTGGCGCTCAACGACCAAAGACGTGCAGTGTAACTGGCCAGCGTTACTGCGATATGTTCGCCAGCTTGTTATACCCAGCCTTCATGAGAAAGACGCATTGAACTCCACTGTTTTCACGCAAGATGGGGCCCGACCGCACGTCACTCCTGATGTTCACCTGGTTTTCCGGAACACATTTGGAAACGATAGAATAATCAACCGATCGTTTCCAAATGCTTTCCAGGTCACCTGATCTCGCTCCCTGTGATTGTTGTGGAGTAACCTGAAGGACAAGGTTTACCACGGAATATTCATACATGTGATGGTCTGAAATGCAGCATATCAAGAGAGGTAGCCAGGATACCTACGGACATGCTTCGTTCTGCTGTGCAGAAGGCAATCCTGCGCTTTCAGTCTCTTTTGGACACTGTTGGGCGTCATATTGAGGCTCGTTTGTAGGCAATGGTACCGATATGTAATGGTATGAGGCACCGTAGCAGCACATTAAAAGTATTTCAGCTGAATTGATTCAGCATGATTTCTCTTCCCCATGTCCTTGATAATGCTACCAAGTTTGGTACCCGAACGGTAACTAGTTTCCGTCTCATAATGTGTTAAAGGGGGAAAGTTTAATTATAACAACCAGGTACTGTTCTTACATTACTGTATAGACACGATAAGTTATTTGCTATCCTACAACGTACAGAAATTTTAATGATTCAGATGGCTCTGAGCACTATGGGACTTAACATCTGAGGTCATCAGTCCCCTAGAACTTAGAACTACTTAAACCTAACTAACTTAAGGACATCGCACACATCCATGCCCGAGGCAGGATTCGAACCTGCGACCGTAGCGGTCGCGCGGTTCCAGATTGTAGCGCCTAGAAACGCTCGGCCACCCGGGCCGGCGAAATTTTAATGATCAGCAGCTACTGATCCATAGGAAATAAAAAATATTAAAGTAGAAAAACCGGTGAGTATATGCCTATAGCCTACGTTGTTCCTCATACTATTTCGCGGACGGTCAGATATTAACGCTATAGGCAGCTGAGTGTTCTGACAGGCCTGTGGAACACTGCACCGCACGGAACGCAACGAGGGCGACCTGACCGAAGGTCACGTTTCCGCTGTTTTGTGCTTTGGGGAAGTCAGCACCTGGGGGCGAGACGCTCCAGCGAACCTAAGTTCAATGCCATCCAGATGTGTGCCGTAGCGGAACCACGGCCAAGGTCAGTAATACATTGTCAGATGGCGTAGGTGGAGCAGACTCACGGAAGCCGTGTCTGAGAAGTGCGCGAGGACAAGCTACTGCCAACTCCTCTCGCGACTAGGGTATCCATGCCAGGAAGAAATATTGTAAAGAACAAGGGAACAACCGTTGCTTAATGACAGTGGTGTACTGTCTTAGTAGTGTCGTGGGCTGGAAACCCCTCCGTAAGACTACGTGAGGGTTGCAGAAAAAAAAATTAGGTCACATTATCTCTTTCACAAACATTCATTTTTTTGTAAAGCCCTGACACCAGTTTTGTAAAGGCTTCGTCGATACTGCTGTGGATGCCGAGACGCCATTGTTGCGGTAGGCCGAGTTTGTGAGTTCGTGAAATGGCTTCTGGTGCAGTACACCTCTAAGACAATTTCTCTCTCCCACTATCATACAGCTATGCCTTAGGGTTAGGTAACAGGATTGGAGAACGAAGGTTCTACAAAAGTCCGACAAATTAGTAACAAAGTCACACAAATGAGTTAAAAGGCTTACTTATCTTTGTGGCTAGTTGAAATATGAAGTCTGCAACACTGCTTGTAATATAACATAAAAAAGCCCCTCAGTGTCTAAGTGTCAATAATCGTAGGTAAACTTCACAGTACATAGCAAATACAATTACAACTGACTGGTCGGAGTTCACTAACGACGTTCCCTGTCTAAGTCAGCCCTGGATAATGATCTATAACCAGGTGAGAGCTGCTCTTCTATCTTCCGAGCAGGCTTCTGTCTGTTATCGTCTGATCATTGGCGAATTGTTCTCGGCCGGCAATTGGCCGCCGGCTGGAGTGGCCGAGCGGCTCTAGGCGCTACAGTCTGGAACCGTGCGACCGCTACGGTCGCAGGTTCGAATCCTGCCTCGGGCATGGATGAGTGTGATGTCCTTAGGTTAGTTAGGTTTAAGTAGTTCTAAGTTCTAGGGGACTGATGACCACAGAAGTTAAGTCCCATTGTGCTCAGAGCCGTTTGAACCATTTGGCAATTGGCCGAAGTGACGTCGATATCTTCATACTCACCGCCGGCTGTGGCGCTGATGGAACTCGCGCAACTGCCGAGTCTCTATGGCAATCGCACCAGCTGGCATTTTTGCGCTGTGGTGCTTTTGCCCTGGCTGTGTCCTGTGCGAACGACACAGCACATTTTATTTAAATCTCATACCTTTCTTGTATTATTATTGACCGATGGTCGTGGATTACATCCTTACTGTGTCATATAAATGCATAACTTATTGCTTACCTTCGTCGCAAAATGTTCAGCGCACTAATGAGTAGGATGATCAAGCTCACTGACGCAACGGTGTTCTGTAAGTTAGCAGTGGCGACTAAAAAATGTCGTTCCCTGCAGGTCCACGTGGAGTTCATGTTGCCGAGACTGACATGTCGCGCAAGTACAAAAATAATGTGCCGTGAGATAAGTTACTATTTTAAATTGGGATCACCGAACTCCAGTTCCAGCTAGTCTAGCGTGACTCAAAAGAACTAACTTATACAAGGATTCGCCCTCCCCTTTCCGGGAGTGAATGAAAGATGAGAAAAAAATTAAAAAGAAAAGAATTACACTATCAGTCTTGCCCTCCTTGTTGTCGGTGTTTTTCATATATTCCTCTCTTCGCCGGTTCCGCGAAGAACCTCTGCTTTTCTCTCATCAGTCCACATCATCAACAAGATTCTATAGCACCACACACCCAACGCTTCGACTTGACTCTTTTCCGGTTTTCTGCAATCTTTGATTCGCGTTCATACAATGCTATGCTCCAAACGAACATTCTTTGAAATACCTTCCTCAGATAGGGGGATCTTTGACACTAGAAGACTTCTTTTAGCCAGATATGCCCTCTTCGCCTGTGTTAATCTGCTTTCTATGTCTTCCTCGCTCAGTCCGTCACGTATTATTTTGCGTCCAAGGCAGCAGAATTCCACAACTTCGTGACACCAAGTTTGATGTTAAGTTCACAGCTAATCTCAACACTTCCGTTTTTCTTCGGTTTACTCTCAATCTAACGTAAGGGGTCAACAGATAATTCAGCCCATTCAGCAGATCTGAGCAATATGGGACTTAGGTCATCAGTTCCCTAGAACTTAGAACTACTTAAACCTAACTAACCTAAGGACATCACACTCATCCATGCCCGAGGCAGGATTCGAACCTGCGCCCGTAGCAACAGCGCGGTTCCAGACTGAAGCGCCTAGAACCGCTCGGCAACAACGGCCGGCGCAGATCATGTAATTCTTCTTCACTTTCACAGAGGATAGCATTGTCACCAGTGAATCTAATCATTGATGTCCTTTCTCCCTGAATTTTAATCCCATTCCTGAAACATATATATATTTTTTAATTTCCGTTATCGCTTCTTCAGTGGATATACTGAACAGTAGGGGAGAAGGACTACACCCCTGTCTTATATTCTTCGTATTTCGAGTGCTGCGTTCTTAGCTTTTCATTCTTGGTTCTTTCTCTTGCTCCTTGTATAAACTGTGTTTCAGCTGTCTTTCTTTATAGCTTACATCTATTTTCTCAGAATTTCGGACGCTTTTTCCATGTCGGCAAATCGTCTGAAGGTGTCTTGACTTTTTTTCTGGTCTTGATTCCATTATCATTCGTTACGTCAGAGCTGCCTCTCTCGCGGCCTTCCTTTCCTAAATCCAAATTAATCGTCATCTAACAGATTCTCAGTTTTGTGTATGGAACGGTTTAAAGTAGAATGACCATATTAAAATAATAGTAGGAAACACAGAAGCCAGGCTGAGATTCACTGCAAGAACAGCTCAGAAAGGGTGGTCCTTCCACGAAGGAGCTAGCTTACAAAACACTCATTCGACCGATAGTTTAATATTGTTCCTCAGTTTGTGACCCTTAGCACGTAGGATTCATAAATACGAAAGATACAAAGAAGAGCAAAGCCTATCGTTACAACTTCGTATAGTAATCAAGATAGCCATACAGAGATGCTCATATAATTCCAGCAGCAAGCGCTACGGAGCGTAGCTTTGCAAAGGTC
Source organism: Schistocerca gregaria (assembly GCF_023897955.1). Taxonomy (NCBI): domain Eukaryota; kingdom Metazoa; phylum Arthropoda; class Insecta; order Orthoptera; family Acrididae; genus Schistocerca; species Schistocerca gregaria. The sequence continues at coordinate 259,924,195 of NC_064927.1, forward strand.
CCGAGTTCGAGTCTCGGTCTGGCACACAGTTTTAATCTGCCAGGAAATTTCAAATCAGCGTACACTCCGCTGCAGGGTGAAGATTTCATTCTGGAAACTATTTGTTGTTTAATGAGGACTTTTTCACAATTAGTCTCGGTGAAAACTAAATTACGATATCTTAAACACCTGAAGTGAACAGCTTAGCTGAATCCCCCGTGTTCTGATTAAATTTGATTATTAGCAGATGTATGCATATTCCTGACCTCTTGAAACCTAACACACCTCATTTCGTCCGCTTACAGTAAATGGAAGACTCACAATAAGGAAGTTCGCAAGCGGAAACATTATATTCCAAGTGAATATTAAATAGGCGGTAATCCCCGCTGAAGATAAGTAATTTTCGAAACGTGTCTGAAAATTAAAATAAGTAAAAATGGAGGTATGTGTGTAGGCGGCTGTTTTGGCGCAGCTGTAGATTGTCTGGACAAATCTTGACCAAGCTTGGTAAGCACACTTACTACCTCGAAAAAATGCTTTGGATCTAAGAAATCGGGGCTGGCGGTGTGAACGGAATAACAAGATATCCGATGTGGAGAAATAGCACACCAGTTGCGTTCAAAACCATTTTTTAACGCAAGCGTGCTGTTTCTTCACATCTGCGTTCTTCAAAAAACAGCTGCTGAAAAATATGACCATAATCTAAATGACAAGGTTGGATTTTGTGATGGGCGGACCATGTAAGGGGATATGCTGACTTAATGGGCGCTCGGTGCATCACGCGATTTTGAACGGGAAACTCAATTTTTTTCATACATTTTGAATATGCCCCCTTGATATGTACGGCATGTGTCAATGCGGTGTTCAAAAATTGCTCCCACACTGCAGCGAGTGTGTCTTCAGTTGCAGTTTCCACAGCTGCTGTTATGCGACGTCTCAGTTCATTCATTGTTGTTGGTAACGGAGGCACATAAACCGAGTCTTTTATAAACTCCCACAAGAAATAATCACATACAGTTAGTTCCGGTGACCTTGGAGGCTGAATCATATGGGCCAGTGCGACCGATCCATCGTTCTGTAATCCATTGATTTAGAAATTCCCACACTTCCAGATGCCAGTCTGGCAGTGCCCCATCCTCTTGGTAAAGTTCTCAAGCATATCGAGATGTGTGCTTCATGTAACAGTGTTCGCGGCAAAGAAAAATGGATCATTGACCTTATCTCAAAAAACATAATAGTTATCAAACAATGGAAAATCCAGAATGGAATGTAACAATACCAGAGAAGGAAAGTTGCCACTCACCATATAGCGGAGATGCTGAGTCGCGATAGGCACAACAAAAAGATTCACACAATTATAGCTTTCGGTCATTAAGGCCACAATGTGGTTTCAGCTCTCTGAGATTGCAGACGTGTGTGCAAGTTGCGTTTGCGTGAGTGTGAGTGTGTGTGTGTGTGTGTGTGTGTGTGTGTGTGTGTGTGTGTGTGTGTGTGCGTGTGTGTCTACTGCATAATTGTGTGAATCTTTTTGTTGTGCCTATCGCGACTCAGCATCTCAGCTATATGGTGAGTGGCGACATATTAGTTATGATTTTTAAAAAATAGGTTGGTTCTTGTTGACGTACGATGTAAAACTCAAGAATTTGCTCTTTCCAAGAGTACGTTTTTCACGCACATATCTCAAATAACATAACAGTTACGATTTTTTTAAAAAATCGGATGATTCTTTTTGTTACACCCTGCATTTTTCTTCAAAAGTGTTTGTAACGTTAGTTTTTATGTTTTTTCGTAGCTTCTGGCAAGAATTTTCTTTTGGAAGTTACTCTGTCATTGTTTACATTAAAAATAGGGATGTAAAATATTTTTTCGGAATTGTTACTAACATCTGAATGATCACTAACTGGCAATGCTGTAGAACTGTGAGATGCCTTCCTATTTTCGTGACGGCCGCTGTAGTCATATCGCTTCCTGTTCCGCTGGCAAACAGAGCGAGGGAAACACAAATGTTCATATACATCCTTACGAGTCCTGAGTTCTCTTGTCTTCGTCGTCATCACGTGAAATGCCAATTCTCTAAATTTTCTGGGTAATATTTCTCGAAAAGAACGTTGCCTTCCGTGCATGGATTTCCATTTGAGTTCCCAAGCGTCTCCGTAACACCTGTGTGTTGCTCGAACATACCAAAAACATATAATACTGTATAATGGGTCGCACTAGCGTCCTATATGCTGTCATCTTTACAGATGAATGACACTTTACTAAACTTCTGCCAATATAACGAAGTCGACAATTCACCTTACCCTCTACAATCCTTACATGCTCGTTCCATTTCACATTGCTTTGCAACGTTACACCTAGATATTTAATTGGTTTCGACTGTGTCAAGTATTTACAGTATTTGTATTTGAACATTAAGGATTTGTTTTACTACTCGTCTTTATTAATCCATATATTTCTACATTTAGACCTAGCTGCCATTTATCACACCATCTAGAAATTTTGTATCGTCCTACAGTCACTTAACGAAGACATCTTCCCCATACACCACAGGCAGATGTAAATGTAAAGTAATAACCCGCTCAGGCAGCACAAAATCACCATATCATGATATTAAAACCAACGACAACGGTCGAATTTCAAAAGGATTAAGACTAGTGTTTCACATCCCGTCGACATCGAGGTCACTATAGTCGCAGCTTTTAATGGAACTGGTCACTTGTACTCTCTCCTGTTTCAGTGAAGAACACGACACATACATTAAATTCTCTACATGTTTCAGTTGCATTTTGAGCACAGTATTATTTTTTTATTTTCGTTTACATTCGTACAGATACAGGTGGCGGATAAAACCACGGAAACACCACAAACATAACACACGAGCATGCCTAATACATCACAGGAAAACCGTTAGCATTCAAAACAGCTTCTAGTCGTCTCTGAATGGATAAATGTAGGTCGTGTGTGGTTTTCAAGAGAATCTTGTATCACTCTGCCTGCAAAATAGTGGCAAGTTCTGGTAACGATGACGGATGGGTATAACGCACCCTTCTCTCCAAAGAAGACCACAAAATCTCAATAATATTTAGATCTGGTGACAGTGGTGGCCAGCAAAAAATGAAACGATCGTACGGCAATGTTGGCTGGGAGACCCCATGCGGGGTTTCGTCCGCCGAAGTTTCAAGTCCAAGTCAATGATGATGAGAGACACACAACACCTAGTCATCTCGAGGCAGAGAAAATCCCTCACCCCGCCGGGAATCGAACTCGGGACCCCGTACGCGGGAAGCGAAAACGCTACCGCAAGACCACGAATGGTGACCAGCAAAGATGTGATGATTCATCCTCGTGTTCACGAAACAAGTCCTGGAAGATGCGAGCTGTGTGAACAGGGGTCCTTTCATCTTTGAATGCAGCATCACCGTTGGGGAACAAACATTCTACCATGGGATGGACCTCATCAGCCGAAATGGTCACTTAATCCTTGACAATAGTGCGACCATGTAGAGTAACCATGGAACCTATGGAGTACCGCGATTTGGCTGTCCAAATTATCACCAAACCTTCGCCAAGTTTCACTCTTGGGACGAAAACTGGACACACTGTGAAACAAGATTCATCCTAGTAACTTACTCTCCTCCATTGCTGCATAGTCCAGATTTTATCATTTCAGCGCTACGTTTTTTTGTTACAGGCATTGGCATCACTGATGACTAGTTCTGAATTCCATCTCGCCCTGCAGTTCCGTGGCACTGGAACTCCCTTAGTTTTGCTTTGCTGCTGGCAGGGTTCGCGAGTGCGACATTCAAATCTGCAGCTTCCATCCTCTTATTTTTCGTCACAGTCCTCTTCAATGATCATCTGTCACGATAACTCAATGCACACTTTCGCCCGCGTTGTGCCCTAGCGCATGACGTTTTTCCGCTTTCCCTGTATGCGGTACAAGTCTTCAGCACGGTTCCTCTTGGAACATCAAACACTTCGACTCCCTTGGTCACGGAAGCACGTACCATACGAGCACCAATAGTTTGTTCATGTTCCATGTCCGGATTCAGTTAGCTCCTACTCACATCACAGAGCACTGTTCGAACCACGAGTGTGGCCTTGGCTAGCATGCATTTATGTACATGGAAACATTTATCGTGGATTTTCCTGTATGAATGGAGTATTTGCTTACGTATGAACATAAAAATGCAAAAAATTCTTTTTCATTGAAGTATTTTTCATAGAATTACTGAAATTCTTGTTATACGTACTGTATATTTTCGTGTAACCGTTAACATTAATTGCTGTTTATTATCATTGTTGTTACTATTTTCACAATTATTTTCAACATTATTGCTATTATTTTCATAATTATTACCAATATTATTATTACTATTTTCATAATTATTACCAGCATTAATACTGAGTACTGAAATAACAGAAGCATAATCATAAATTTATAAATTCCCCTCAAGAACTATGGACCTTGCCGGTGGTGGGGAGGCTTGCGTGCCTCAGCGATACAGATGGCCGTACAGTAGGTGCAACCACAACGGAGGGGTACCTGTTGAGAGGCCAGACAAACGTGTGGTTCCTGAAGAGGGGCAGCAGCCATTCCAGTAGTTGCAGGGGCAACAGTCTGGATGATTGACTGATCTGGCCTTGTAACACTAACCAAAACGACCTTGCTGTGCTGGTACTGTGAACGGTTGAAAGCAAGGGGAAACTACAGCCGTAATTTTTCCCGAGGGCATGCAGCTTTACTGTATGGTTAGATGATGATGGCATCCTCTTGGGTAAAATATTCCGGAGGTAAAATAGTCCCCCATTCGGATCTCCGGGCGACGACTACTCAGGAGGACGTCGTTATCAGGAGAAAGAAAACTGGCGTTCTACGGATCGTAGCGTGGAATGCCAGATCCCTTAATCGGGCAGGTAGGTTAGAAAATTTAAAAAGGGAAATAGATAGGTTAAAGTTAGATATATTGGGAATTAGTGAAGTTCGGTGGCAGGAGGAACAAGACATTTGGTCAGGTGAATAAAGGATTATAAATACAAAGTCAATAGGGGTAATGCAGGAGTCGGTTTAATAATGAATAGAAAAATAGGAGTGCGGGTAAGCTACTACGAACAGCATAATGAACGGATTATTATGGCCAAGATAGACACGAAGAACATACCTTCACCGAAGAGTCAAGCAGTATATTGCTCCCTCCTACGTATATCTCGCGAAGAGACCATGAGGATAAAATCAGAGAGATTAGAGCCCACACAGAAGCATACCGACAATCCTTCTTTCCACGTACAATACGAAACTGGAATAGAAGGGAGAACCGATAGAGGTACTCAGGGTACCCTCCGCCACACACCGTCAGGTGGCTTGCGGAGTATGGATGTAGATGTAGATGAAGCCCACACCTACTACAGTAGTACAAGTTTATATGCCAACTAGCTCTACAGATGACGAAGAAATTGACGCATGATGAAATAAAAGAAATTATTCAGATAGTGAAGGGAGACGAAAATTTAATAGTCATGAGTGACTGGAATTCGGTAGTAGGAAAAGGGAGAGAAGGAAACATAGTAGGTGAATATGGATTGGGGCTAAGAAATGAAAGAGGAAGCCGCCTGGTAGAATTTTGCACAGAGCACAACTTAATCATAGCTAACACTTGGTTCAAGAATCATAAAAGAAGGTTGTATACATGGAAGAAATCTGGAGTTACTCACAGGTTTCAGATAGATTATATAATGGTAAGACAGAGATTTAGGAACCATGTTTTAAATTGTAAGACATTTCCAGGGGCAGATGTGGACTCTGACCACAAGCTATTGGTTATGAACTGTAGATTAAAACTGAAGAAACTGCAAAAAGGTGAGAATTTAAGGAGGTGGGACCTGGATAAACTGACTAAACCAGAGGTTGTACAGAGTTTCAGGGAGAGCATAAGGGAACAATTGACAGGAATGGGGGAAAGAAATACAGTAGAAGAAGAATGGGTAGCTTTGAGAGATGAAGTAGTGAAGGCAGCAGAGGATCTAGTAGGTAAAAAGACGAGGGCTAGTAGAAATCCTTGGGTAACAGAAGAAATATTGAATTTAATCGATGAAAGGAGAAAATAAAGAAATGCAGTAAGTGGAGCAGGCAAAAAGGAATACAAACGTCTCAAAAATGAGATTGATAGGAAGTGCAAAAAGGCTAAGCAGGGATGGCTAGAGGACAAACGTAAGGATGTAGAGGCTTATCTCACTAGGGGTAAGATAGATACTGCTTAAAGGAAAATTAAAGAGATCTTTGGAGAAAACTCCTTTACTACTTTAAGTGTCATTTCCTAATCTAATTCCCTCAGCATCGCCCGACTTAATTCGACTACATTCCATTATCCTCGTTTTGCTTTTGTTGATGTTCATCTTATACCCTCCTTTCAAGACACTGTCCATTCCGTTCAACTGCTCTTCCAAGTCCTTTGCTGTATCTGACAGAATTACAATGTCATCGGCAAACCTCAAAGTTTTCATTTCTTCTCCATGGATTTTAATACCTACTCCGAATTTTTCTTTTTGTTTCCTTCACTGCTTGCTCAATATAGAGTTTGAATAACATCGGGGAGAGGCTACAACCCTGTCTCACTCCCTTCCGAAGCACTGCTTCCCTTTCATGCCCCTCAACTCTTATAACTGCCATCTGGTTTCTGTACAATTTGTAAATAGCCTTTCGCTCCCTGAATTTTACCTCTGCCACCTTTAGGATTTGAAAGAGATTATTCCAGTGAACATTGTCAAAAGCTTTCTCTAAGTCTACAAATGCTAGAAACGTAGGTTTGTCTTTCCTTAATCTTTCTTCTAAGATAAGTCGTAAGGTCAGTATTGCCTCACGTGTTCCAATATTTCTACGGAATCCAAACTGATCTTCCCCGAGGTCGGCTTCTACCAGTTTTTCCATTCGCCTGCAAAAAATTTGCGTTAGTATTTTGCAGCTGTGACTTATTGAACTGATAGTTCGGTAATTTTCACATCTGTCAACACCTGTTTTCTTTGGGATTGGAATTATTATATTCTTCTTAAAGTCTGAGGGTATTTCGCCTGTCTCATACATCTTGCTCACCAGATGGTAGAGTTTTGTCAGGACTGGCTCTCCCAAGGCTGTCAGTAGTTCTAATGGAATGTTTTGCACTCCCAGGGCCTTGTTTCGACTGAGATCTTTCAGTGCTCTGTCAAACTCTTCACGCAGTATCATATCTCCCATTTCATCTTCATCTACATCCTCTTCCATTTCCATAATATTGTCCTCAAGTACATCGTCCTTGTATCGATCCCTCAACACCCAGCACAAAGCATTGTATATCCAGTTACTCTCTCATTCCTGCACAAATTAATCATATTCGTAGCTTACCATTCGTCTATGGAGAAAGATGAATAATCAAGGCATGCTGAGACCAAATTGACAGCAGAGTGATTGTATAAGGGGCAGTCAAATGAAAGCGACAAGACGGAAAAAATAAGTGCTTATTATTTCAAAAGTAATAGCCATAACTGTTAACACATTTATCTCACTGTGAGACGATAGTCCGATCCACGAACGATGGCGGTTCGCGCAGATCTAGACTAGAACGGGGATTGCATTGTTGATGATTCCAAGCGAAAGTTGCGGTGCGCGCATGCGCCTGCTTTCCGCTTGAAGAAATCTTATAACCTGCAAATTATGTCTCTCGCTTGATTATGCAGAATTTATCACTTAGCACCACAATGAACGATGACAACTCGCAACAAATGGAAACGAAATTCCCCAAACAACTTGCTACGATCACTTTTAATGCTCTCATTAGCTACGGCTTTCACAGCGCTCAGAACACTACTGAGCGCTTATTGGCTATCGAAGAATACGTGACGTAGGTGCGCAGAACAAGCCTAAAATTGATCACCATCGTTCGTGAGTCCAACTATAGGTGGTCAATGCTTTTACGGAAAAATGATTGTGGTTGCGTACGGAACCCAGGCATACACGTCTTCCTCCGAAGCAACTCGACTGCCACGGATGTCTTTCTTCAGGCTCCAAAAACGTGGAGAGAGATCGAGACTGTATGGAGGATGAGTGGGGCTTCCAAGCGAAACTTAAGCAGCGAAGGTGAAACAACCTTTGCAACATGTGGTCCAGTCCATGACTATTCTGCAGATGTTCGCTGGGAGAGTGTTACACATCCTTCATACGTCCCGATCTCTCCCCATGCGGTTTCCATATTTTTGGAGCCCTGAAGAAGGACATTTGTGGTCACTGATTTGCTCCTGGCGAAGATGTGCACGCATGGGTACACTCGTCATTCCACAGGCAACGGCAAACATTTTTCCAGAAGGCAGCGACAGTCTAGTCTCACAGTGGGATAAATGTACTAACAGCTATGGCGATTACTTTTGAAATAATAAGCAGTTTGCGTACTTTCTCTATCTCTCTCGTTTCCATTTGACTGCGTCTTGTAGAAGACTCTGGAGGACACCGATGTATTATAGCGTAGGTGCTTTCGCCAATATACCGGGTGATCAAAATGTCAGTATAAATTTGAAAACTTAATAAACCACGGAATAATGTAGATAGAGAGGTAAAAATTGACACACATGCTTTGAATGACATGGGGTTATATTAGAACCAAAAAAAAAAACAACAAAGTTCACAATGTCGCACTGATGGCGCTGGACAGCAAAACATCAGTGACTGCGCATGACAGTCGTGTATAAAAGGAGCTGTAATGAGAGAGAGAATCAGATGCGCCAGAGAGAGAGAATCAGATGCGCCAGCAGTCGCAGCATGATGACGTTACCTGAAAAGGCGCTTTTAGTGAAGCTGTATTATCAGAATGGGGAATGTGCTAGTCCAGCGTTACGATCCTATCGCCGTAGGAAGGGGATTCGAACGGGTAGAGGTCCGTTGACAAATGCAGCTGTGGCGAGGATGATTTCAAAGTTCGAAGCCGCGGGTTGTTTAGACGATAGACCCCGTAGTGGCCGACCGAACACAAGGCGTAATGCTGCTGAGACAGTTCAGGAAGAAATGGAGACTGTAGCGGGTTCGTCTATGCACGGGGAAGTCAGCGCTCGTGCAGTCGCACGTCGCACCGGCATTCCATACACTACTGTTTGGTTGGCACTTATGCGTACCCTCCGATGCTATCCGTACAAAATCCATCGGTATCATGAGTTGTTACCTGGCGATTGAGTGAAGCGGAGGGCAATTGCGGCGTGGACGTTTCAAAAGATGGCGGAAGATGACGATTGGTTGAGTAACATGTTGTGGACCGACGAACCTCATTTCACGCTCCGAAGGTCTCTCAACGCCCACAACTGCAGAATTTGGGCTACCGAAAATCTTAGAACTGTCGTGGAAACTCCATTGCATGACGAGAAAATCACGGTATGGGTTGGATATACCACATCTACCGTTATCGGCTTTTTTTCTTCGAGGAAATGCATGATTCTGGCTTTGTAACTGCTACCGTGACGGGTGAGGGGTACGCCGATATGTTACAGAATCGCATCATTCCCAGCCTGGCTGATAAACACCTGCTGGAACGTACAATGTTTATTCAGGATGGCGCTCCACCCCATATTGCTAGACGCGTGAAAGATCTCTTGCGCGCGTCGTTTGGTGATGATCGTGTGCTCAGCCGCCACTTTCGTCATGCTCTGCCTCCCACGTCGCCAGACCTCAGTCCGTGCGATCATTGGCTTTCGGTTGTCTGCAGTCGCAAGTGTATCGTGATCGACCGACATCTCTAGGGATGCTTAAAGACAATATCCGACGCCAATGCCTCCGGACATGATTTACAGTGCTGTTCACAACATTATTCCTCGGCTACAGCTATTGTGGAGGAGTGATGGTGGACATATTGACCATTTCCTGTAAAGAACATCATCTACATTATTCCGTGATTTATTCAGTTTTCAAATTTATACTGACTTTTTGAACACCCAGTATTATCGATAGACCCAAGTAAATCAGTTGAAAAGAAGAAATACCATTTCCTGCGATATAAGAGAGAAAAAACGGTGTGAAACTTCAAGGCTGAGAAGATATATATAGGACTTGGAATCTTCCGACACAGTATGGGCTGCAGCGAAGCGCAACATGCAGCCATATAGTTATGAATTCTTCAGTCCAGTTGGCATGGCTTCACAATATTGGGTAAAACTGAGGAGATGAGTACCACCTTAGTATATTCCTAGACTGGTTCTAGCGGTCAATTTTAAGGTTATTTTAATCTCACCAAATGCTGGCCCAGGGCTACACTCAAAACAAACAAGGTAAAAAAATGTAGCTTTCACATTTATTGGTCAAATTTTATCATACCCATCGACATTAAGAAATAAAAGACATTAAAATAATGTATCAATCAAGTATTAACTTTTGTGAAAAGAAAAATGTGCTACAGATGGCATCAACGTTTTTTAAAGTTAGATATTTCTCCACTCTGAGTGTTATTCATAAGTGGCATTATTCGGGTTATTTTTGTGAGTATCTAAGAGAATTTCATTAGTCAATCATTCTTTAAAAAATTCTGATGTTTAATTTTCAGTATGGACACAAAGTTATTAGTTTGTGAATAAAAATAGCTTTGGTGGATATGTTCTATTTCCTAACTCGTTGGATACACTGAGGATGTTTCAGATTGTTAATGCAAAAAGGTAGCATCCAAATTCATATTAACAATTTAGAAATCTTATACACTACGTAGGTTAGTGAAACACGAGGGTGAGCTGGAAAGTAATGCCTCCAAATTTTCTACGTGAAAACTCATGAAGCTTTTTAAATAAAACGAATGTTATTAATATTCTACATTCTTATTCTTCATGTCTGCATATTTCCAGTCCTCTTCCGCTTGAGGGCTTCGAACTGTAGCATGTTACATGGCGATTGGTTCCGTAACTACGTCGGTGCTTGAGAAACAACGTTCTGTAATCGAGTTCCGAATTTGAAGAGTTCATCCACACATCCCTCTCCTTCCACATGACAACGCGACTACACACGTGCGATGCATCTGCAACTGACGCATTGGCTTCACTGTCATCTATCTCCCTTCATACTGTCCCGACACGGCCCCATCCGATTTTCATCTGTTTTCAAAGCTTCAAGAACTCCTTCGAGTCACTTTGATAACGATGAAGCGATAGGTGGAGGTGAGATTCTGGCTCCATCAACAAAGTTAAATATTGTGCAATGACGGCATCAACAAACTGGTCTCTCGTCGGGAGAAATGTGTTTGTCGCCAGGGTGTTTATGTTAAGCAGGAACGTACCTACAGCTTTTGCATGGGGGGGGGGGGGGGGGGGGAAATCCAACACTATCATTTAGGAAGGTAAACCTGTCTTCGACCATCACATAAAAAGATTTTGCTGTTAACGCCAATAGAGTCAGTCAAGCAGAAATTAAAAAACCCACAAATACGTTAGCATCCATATTATATGCGGGTAAAACTGTAGAGAAACACCAATTGATCCAAGCGTCTTTAAATAAAACATATGCATTGTAGCTGTTGAGGTATTTATTTATGAAAAAGCAATTAATTGTAATCTAATATTGGAGGTAATTATATACTTTTGAATATCATTATTAATCATTTATATTAAGCAATAATATTATTATATTAGTCTTTGTATTTAAATTGTGACACTTTGGCATTTTGCTGTAACTTCAGATCGTAAGTTAATTTTAAAATAAACATTAATTACTTTAATTTAAAGTATTATATTTAGCCTTTTACGTCTTGCTGCTAACTTACTAATAATTTCTTCACAATTTAGTTGCACCGCCAGATCACGATGAACACTCATTAGAGCAAGACCAGTAAGCCTTTCACCTCCCATTTCATTCCTTATGTAAGTTTTTAGCCTTTTCATAGTCGAGAAACATCTCTCAGGGCACGCCGTTGACACCGGGAGTGTGGCTAATATGATAAGAAGCTTTTTTTTATCGAAGGGAAAAACAGCTCATCACACTGATCAATAACTTTTATTGCAGTGACAGGTTTTTCCTCTACAGATTTCCAGTGACTGTGCCATATCTCGTATTCACTCAGAATTGTTGTGTCTACATTCTCATCAAGAAATATTTGCGCTATCTTCTTAACTTTCTTTTGTCCTGGAGTCATTATTGGTTTTCTCAGGTAGAAGCGTCTGAATTCCTTCGCTTGTTTTTTCATGTGGCTTAAAACGAGCATCAAGTTCTGTGATCACATGTTCAATAAAAGGGTAAAATGCATTTCGACGACAATATATTTCAGCAGTTTCTCCTGGTACATTCCTGCGCTGGGTTTGCCTTCCAGTCGTTCTTGGAACAGTTATGTCACTTGAGCTCATCTGCTTTGCCTGCTCGAAAAGGACTGAGAACTCACTTTCATTCCGAATATTTTGTAGAGTAGTTTTAACTGTTTTCGCGTAACTGCAAGTGTTCATCAGGTCAACATAGACTTCTGCACTGCTTTATTCAGGTTCGCTGTATATGAAAAAACTTTTCGTAATATAACAAGCGACATGATAAATTGGCTATTGTCCATGGCAGTCTGCAGTTGGTTTGCTTCAGTGGCGACATCCCTACCAGCAGCGTCTTGAAGGGCCTCAAGTGTTGCACGTGCTACAGGAAGCATTTCAAAAAACCTCTCAACAGCCAAATGCTCTTCGGTCCACCGCTTCTAGCAAAGGGAGATCAGCGTTGAATGAGATGAGTCAGTTTGATCTGAAATTTTCTTCAAAAGGTTGTCCCGAAGTGGAGATTGTCGAAAAAGTTTACTATACTTTTTATTGTTCCAATACAGTTCCGTATCATAAATATTCCACACGAATGCGCAAGAACTAAGTTAAGAACATGAGCCACACAGTGTACAAATTGCGCACTCGGATAATGTTCTGCAATTATTGTTCGCACGCCTCGTAACCGGCCGCTATTTACTGCAGCCCTACCAGTTTGTCCATATCCAAGTTATAAGATATGTGTTATGATCGTGTTTGCCAATGCTTGTGCTGAAACATCTTCCACGTAGATGAAGTCAAGAAAATCCTCCCTGATAATCGATTTTCCAGATGAGCAGTCTACATATCGTAAACAAAACGCTAGTTGTTCTTGGCGTGATATGTCTCTTGCGGAATTCCGCTACGGCTGGCAAGATTGCACTCACTTTAGTTGCACACAATGAGGGTAGGGGTAGACACCCCGCCACAGGTATTTTTTGCAGCCTCATTCCTCCATGACTTGTCACAACGTCAACCGAGCGCAGTGCGCGACTATTTTGTGGCACGGGGTTTCAAAAGCGGGTATTCCTCTAATATTGGCGTTTTTTGTGTACACTAAGGAAGGGGGAGGGGAGGTTCCGGACCCCCTGGAGCCCCCCCCCCCCCACCCTTATACAGGGTGAGTCACCTAACATTACCGCTGGATATATTTCGTAAACCACATCAAATGCTGACGAACCGATTCCACAGACCGAACGTGATCGTTATTTGCCGGTTTGAATGACCGGATTTGCTCTTTTTCTAGGCTGTATTCTGTGAAGATGGGAGAGTCAGTGACTCGAAACAATAGTCTCTTCGGTACACAGAGAAAGATCAGCTCAGAACGACGCTGTTGTTTCCTGTCCCGTTGTGTGCACGAGACCGTAATTCGGCCATTTTTATGACCTGGCCCGCGCGTCCGGGAGCAGGGAGCTTCACGGGGAAAGCGCGTCCTCCGTGGTAAAGAGGTCACTCACTGCTAGGTGCTCGTCGTCTGGCGGGAAACGCAACACAACGGGCGTACATCTAGCTGCACAGCTATCTGGGTCACCAGACGTCTGTGCGGTTGGCGCGGTCGCCGGCAGATCGCAGCACCTGCACTGCTTCCGCTACAACAGGTGTGGGTGCAGGTCGCGCGCGCGACTGCGGCAGCAGCGCGACATTCGTACAGTTGCAGTACCTGCCGACTTAAAAGTCTGTGGTCGTCAGTTCGAAGACTGGTTTCCTGCGGTCCTCCTCGTTACTCTGGCCTGTCAGTTTTCATCTCTACATTACCACTGAAACCTAGTCAGTCTGAACCTTCGCTTTTGGTATTCATCCCTTGGCCTCTCCCTCACCCCCTCCCCATACCGACACGCAAATACACTGACACTTCTCTCCTTTACCAGACTGACGATTCATTAATGTGTCAGCATTATTCAATTCGATTCACGAGCTCCACATTAGTTATTCGGCCTACCAGCCCGATCTTCTGCATTGTTCTGCAGCATCGCATTTGAATAGCTTACATTCTCTTCTTGTCCAAGCTGTTTATCGTTCATGTCTCACTTTCATACATGGCTACAATCCATACAAATAGTATCAGAAAATACCTCCTAACACTTAAATCTATATTCTACGTAAATTTCTTTTCTTCAGAACGCTTTTTTGCCATTGCAAGTCTACATTTTATATCCTCTGTGCTTCACTATCATAAGTCATATTGCCACCCGAACAGCTAAAGTCCTATGCTACTTTTAGTGTCTCATTTCCTAATCTAGTTCCTCAGTGTCTCCTTAATTTCATTCACCTTTTTTTTATTTTTGGGGAAGCGAAATGGCAGTGGTGCAAAGTACCCTCTGCTGCGCACCGTACAGGGATTTTGTTAATAACAGATTCATGGGCTAGTTCAAAATGGTTCAACTGACACTAAGCACTATTGGACTCAACATCTGAGGTCATCAGTCCCTTAGACTTAGAACTACTTAAACCTAACTAACCTAAGGACATCACACACATCCATGCCCCAGGCAGGATTCGAACCTGTGACCGTAGCAGCAGCGCGGTTCCGAACTGAAGCGCCAGAACCGTTCTGCCACAGCGGCCGGCCATGGGATAGTGAGAAGGAATTTTTTTGCTGAGTGTGCCAGTAATATCATATTCCGAAATACAGTTGCCGCTGTCCAGAGATATCAATTATTGTTAGTGTGTTATTCTGTATGCTGTATTATTTAAACAGATACGCAAATAATTTAATTATTTAAATACAAATAATACAACAACCAGAGTGGTGCACAGTATCATAAATTAATCTTCTGGGAAGGGGGCACAATATTCCGCAACATAACCTCACTGGTACACCCAAGAAATTAACAAATACATGTTTTCGCATTTCACAGGAATGTGTAATTAACAATAATCGTGACTGAAGCTGAAAAGGTCTTATTTTATCAGTTTCGTAATACAATCGCAGATCTCAGATAATTCCATGCAACATGGGCAAATTTAGGTAAAACAACAACAGTCACAAAATCAACAACAATAATAATAATTCCATGTAGCTCAAAGACTAGGTGCAGGTCTTTGATTTCGTCAACCGTTCAGAGGTTTGTGTGTCTCTGACATAAGCCAAGTAAGCCTGTCAGGGAAAGGGATCCTACAGTTTAATATGGAATCCGAACGACGTGACTTTCCTGGCGAATCTTTTACATCATTGAGAAGTGAAAGCTAGGTTAAAAGGTGGCGGGAAAATTTCGTAGTCAGACCCGGAAACGACCTGGCGACCTTTCGGGTGACAGGCATGCGCATTTCCACTGGGCCACCATGTAGGAAACGAAACTATCACAGGTTCTGGTTTAGAACGGCAATCATATCAAAAGCGGAGAGCTGTAGCATCCGTTCTGAGAATAACCTGTATCCGGCCGCTGTGGCCGAGCGGATCTAGGAGCTTCAGTCCGAAACCGCGCTGCTGCTACAGTCGCAGGTTCGAATCCTGCGTCGGACATGGTTGTGTGTCCTTAGTTTAGTTAGGTTTAAGTAGTTCTAAGTCTAGGGGACTGATGGCCTCACATGTTAAGTCCCATAGTGCTCAGAGCCATTTGAACCATTTGAAGAACCTGTAGACGTAAAAACTCATAGAGCTCCAGCGTGTAAACACACACGTGTTCAGCTCAGCCGAAGGCGGCAGCCAAGTGAGTCGCCGGTGGGCCGGAAACAGGCATCGCTGCTTCCAAGCCGAGCGCAGTTTGCTACCTGCTGCAGCATTCTCATCTCCTTAGTGGCCACCACTCGCCTCTCTTCAGTGCGCTGGCCGAATCCTCCGCATAACCAGACTGAGAGGCCAACTGGTTTTTGATTCTCTATTGCAGCTCGTGGTCTCGCGGTAGCGTTCTCGCTTCCCGAGCACGGGGTCCCGGGTTCGATTCCCGGCGGGGTCAGGGATTTTTCACCTGCCTCGTGATGACTGGGTGTTTGTGTCGTCTTCATCATCATCATCAATCATCCCCATTACGGTCGGAGGAAGGCAATGGCAAACCACCTCCACTAGGACCTTGCCTAGTATGGCGGCGCGGGTCTCCCGCGTCGCTCCCCTACGCTCGGTAAACGGAGTATGGGACTCATCATCATCATCATCATCATTGTGCATGCGACCTAAAGTACGCAAATTTGACTTAAAGATTGAACGCGAGGAAAATTAATGCATTTTGTCGAATACTGTCGATTACTCCAACGCAATGCGATTGCAAGTGCCAAAACAATTGATATCTGAGCCGCGATTGAATTTGGTGTTCGACTTTACTCTGACAGGGGAAGCTCCCAGCGCCAAACGGCAAAAACCAAATAAAAATGATTTTAAAATACTGTAGAGATGAGTCTGTTCTGCCAACTATCAAGGTAATTTATCTGGGAAGTTCTGCATTTGCATAAATCAGTGTTTGAATATTAACGACTCTAACAGGCAACGCTATCGACAGCCATAAATCAGGAATTATTTGGCTAATAATTAAACGTCGCTGGAAACGGTATGCACACTTGTACAGTCAAATTTTCTAAAATAGAAGTTGCTGTGCATTTCTTAATCTCTCTCTCTCTCTTCTCAGTGATCACAGGCCCGGTAGACCACGCGCTGCATCAACGATCTGCTTTCACTACCTTCTGTCCCTCGCAGTCTCTCTCCAACCTGTGGAAATTCCGAATGCTACGATGTCCTTCTCTATGTCATCTTTCCACCTTGTACGAGTCGGCCCAATGGTCTTGTTGCCTGGAGAGTTCCTTCAAATGTTTTCTTGGTGATTCTGTTGTTTTTCCATTCTAGCCACATGTCCAGCCCATTGCAGTCTCCTAAATTTTAATTTCTGGATGATAGTTGGTTGCTTCATTAACTGATAAATTTCATTGTTCTTTCGAATTCTGCATACGCCATTCTCCAACTCAGGTCCCCAGATTTTTCTCATTACTTTTCTTTCGAAAACATTCAGTTTTTCTCTTTCATTCTTTGTAAGCTTCCAGATTTCTGAACTCTACAGTACTATGGGGCAGATGATAGTGTTTTATATCTTGATCATTGTGGTGATTTACAAAGCTTTACTTTTGAGTGGGTTGCTTAGTGTGTACAGAAATATTGAGCCTGAGACTATTCTTTCAATTATATACACTCTTATGATATGTTTACTGTTCAAACGTGATCCAAGATATTTAAACCGGAGAACTTTTCTGAATTTAGAATGCTGGTCAATCTCAAAGTAAGGATTTGGGCTTATGACTCGATTTATTTCCATATATTCAGTTTTCTCTTGGTTAATCAAAACCCCTGCTTTCCACTTCAGACAACTGTGGTACGATATAACATTCATAAATGCCCATGCACCGTGAAGATTCAACTGAGGATGAGAAAGTTGAGTACCATGAAGAATTAGAGAGCGTAGTGGAAAGTATTCCACCAAAAAATATAAGAATTATCTTAGGGGAGTTTAATGGAAAAATAGGTAAAGAGGATATGTTCTTCCCCACAATAGGAAAACATAGGAAACACTCGACCACAAACGAAAATGGATTAAAAATTATCAACTTTGCACTGTCAAAGAATATGAGAATTTGCTAACCGATGTTCCCTCACAAAGATATACACAAAGGTACATGGTGCTCTCCAGATGGCAAAACAGTAAAACAGATTGACCATGTTATGACAGATCAACGTTTCACTTGATTTATAACAGATGTCAGAACGTACAGAGGCGCTGAAATCGGCTCAGATCATTTCCTAGTGGTAGGAAAGATGAAAATCAAGATGATTTGGAATCAACAACCAAAAGCCACACCAAAACCTAATTTAGACATCGAACGACTGAAGGAACTGTCTGTTAAAGAAGACTATGCGATTGAAATAAATAACCGATTTGTAGCAGCAGAAAACACTGGGCAAGTCAGAGATCCTGTCAGTGCATTTCTTAATATTACCACTAAATGTCATATACTCGACATGTTCACCACCAATCTAATAAATGGATACTGTCGGGTTCCTTCTGTTTGTATGGACATTGTCTTACATTCATCCACATCCAAGAAAATGTGGCACTCACCGCACCAAGTAGAATTTTTGTCCTGTCCCTTTTGCAATTCCTTACAGTCATCCAACGGCGATACTGCCTTTCCCGGACATAACTGCATCGTCAGCAGCCAATCTTGTGGTGCAGCTGACCCAGTCTGATACACAGTTTACGCGTATTAAGAACGTTAAGGGTACTACACCGAAATCGATACAAAGAGGGCCAAGTGCTTTAAGTCTTACCTATCTGAACTGCACCTACAGTGAGTCCAAAAAGTATTCGTCTAGTTGTATTTAAAAAAAAAACTAAGTATACGTCACGTAAAAGGAAGGGAACATAAAATGCAAACATCCAGTCATATGCAACGAACCTTAGTAAGTCATTTTTATTGATGGACAAGGAAATAAACACATCCATAGCGATAAAAAATTTGAGAAAATGGAGAATTTATTCAAGGGCTTCTTCAAAATGTATTCGTCCACTCATATTTTTTTTTCAAAACGTACAATCTGAAAATATGATTTCAGTCACAAAAGTTTATATTTAGTGGGGTTTCCGTTTGCAGCTATTACTGCTTTTAGTCGTCTGGGAATCGACTTGACCAAGTGTGCTGTCAGAGAGGCTGGAATTTTGTCCCATTCGTCTTGAAGTGCTCCTTTTAGGTCTCTCTTGTTAGAAATGTGTCTTCTTCCAGTACTATCCAAATGTGTCCAATAGGATTAACGCTTGGGCTCTGAGGAGGGACGTCAAGTTGTTTAGGGGTGTTGTACAGGAGCCACAGCCTTGTATTTAGAGCCGTATGCATTGGGTCGTTATCTTCTTGAAAAATGTAATTTCCTTGCGGACCTAATTTTTCGGAGCAGCGATTCAGATAGCCTTTAAAATGTTGATATACACATGGTGATACATTGTACCTTATATGAAATGTAATTTTCCAACACCTGCAGCACTTATGCAGCCCCACACCATCAGGCAGCCACCACTGTGTTTAACCTTTGGCACAAGATAGCGTGGCAACATCTCCCCATTCTTCTTACGCCACACCACACGCCTGCCATCCCACCCGAATACGTTATATTTACTCTCGTCAGAAAATATTACTCTATTCCAGAAGTCTTCCCCCTTGAATCTATGTTCCATCGCGAAATGAAGGCGTTTCTTTCGATTCTGTTCACTGATCCAAAATTTCTTGCGTGCTACCCGGCCGTGATACCCATACGCTTTGAAGGTGTTTCTGAATGTGTTGGCACATACCTTCTTTCGCCTAGACTTTGTACAAGAGCCACAGGAGCGCTGATTTTAGGTTTTTCCTTCATTTCGCTCTTGATAAATCTCACGCCTGCATCAAAGTGCGAAGGCGTCCGGTAAGTAGATGGATTCTTAATGATTTTGTTGCTCAAAATCGGTCTATTATCGACGACCGTCGATCTAGGTCTACCGACTACTTTAGCAGCTCGTAAGATTTGCACTCATTATGTAAGCACAGAATGAGTTTCCTTTCGATCAGCGTCGTCTCACTATCCTTACGCCCCACGGTGCTAATTGCACTGTAACGGCGCCGTTCAGAACCACAGCAGGCGATAGAGTGGGGTCGCGCACGGTTGCCGTGGGTCAGTGTTATAGTTTAATCACTGCGCGCCGAATTTCGACATATTCAGATGGTGGACGAATACTTTATGAACTAGCTCTTGTATTACATTTTGTTAACCTTGCTGTCGATTTGGATGTATTTCCTTCCTTGCTTTTCAACAAAAATGACTTACCGAGGTACTTCTTACATGATTGCCTTTTAAGATTTTGTATGCATTTCTTTTCATGTTACACAGACTTTGTTGTTTTCTAAAAGATATGCAGCTAAACGAACACTTTTTGGACTCACTGTACATCTGCTTCTACAGAGAGGTCCGAAATAAAAAGCTTTGATTTGAGTTGCTAATAGATAGCGATGGAGGAGAGCAGTCAGTCACCCAGAGCGCTGTTATTCCGTCGGTTAGACATTGGAGCGTCCAGTTTCACTAACAAACGTGCAGTGGACCGTTCAGCATCGTGTTTTATCACCGTTCAACGGTTTTCCCGTACACAGCTGAATTCTGAGCGTATTGGTTCGATACCTGATCACAACACAATACGTCGCTGGGTTAACTCATGTCGCACAACTGGATACGTTGCGAAGAAATGATCGACTGTTCGTTCTCCTACGGCGCGAACTCCAGAAAAAAGAAAATGTAGACAGTCGACATGGTAAGACCTTGCGTTCTTCAAAGTCCTCGTCGCTCCACTATAGTGGAGTCGGCGTTAAGTTGATCCCTGACAGTTGGCAGCGCTGTTGCCAGCTTTCAACTACGAAGCGCAAACGGTTGCGGGCGTAAACAACAACCGTGTGTAGAGCTCCGGTAACAATAAGACTTTACAGCGTCTCGATCTGTCGCTTAATATGGGATGAGTCAAGTATATTTTTTCCTGCCGTCGTTTCCGACGCCTATGTACAACTAAAGCGGCACATACCGCGTTCTTGTTTAAAGTATTTCCGCTCATAGTTGATACTAAACTGGGCACAGTAGATGTTGTCACACTTGCACCAAAGCACTACTGGCGTTTCGCTTGGCTTCACGCCGCGTGAGAGAGGCGGCCATGTGGCCGCGCGTGTTGCGTGAATTCTGGCAGAAACGCGCGTGGAAGAAACGCTCGTGTGGCCGCAGCCTAACATGCGGCGTGAACGCCGGCAGAAACGCGCGTGAAAAAAACGCTCGTGTGGCTGTAGCCTAACATGCGGCGTACTCCGAGTTTGGGCATGTATCGTCGCTCGCTACAGAACATCTTAATTATGAGTTATAATTCCAGCCTTATAAAATTGTGATCGCGTATAAGCTTCACCAATATGATTCTGACGTTTAAATTCTGTTTAGTGAGAGAATGCTTAATGTTCTTGCTACTGATGATGATTTGTTAACCCTAGAACACAAAAGTTCGTAATTATTACGGCTGCCAGTTCTTCATTGTTGCTTGAAAAGCGCGGGAAGGTCGCAAGCGTTTCCATCTCGTTAGTACCTTCCTAGCTTTAGCGACTGATTGATGTGCTTATGGCCACCAAGAAGAAGCTCCACGCAGTGCTTAGAAAACAGTGGCAGCTTTTCCGAAAATCTTCATTTTTACAATCGTTAAGGTCAGTAATGCTCACAATATGGATTTATAATTACTTTTAAGCATGATCCAAGCTTTGTTTACTGAGATAATAATTCGAGCATTTATATAAAATTACGTGATGAGCTGGAACAAGACGAGAATGACAGTAACATGTATGACTCGACAAGTGAAGATGAAACCGATAACGTTGAAGAAGATGATACTGAACCGACAGATGGCGAGAGTGAAGAACGCCAGATTCAAATTGTTGGTGGAGATCCCTCCCCCCCCCCCCCCCCCAATTTCTGGCGGAGATGGGAGCGATGCCCTGTGCGGTCAAACTAGCGACTCAGTATTTTTTCTTCTTCTTCTCTTCATCACTCTCACCTATCATTTCAAATTCATGTAAAAGTGTTTTTTCGCCTTTCGACGGTAAGGACTACATCATTCGGCGTCGAAAGATCTCTCTTCACGATAAAGATGGACGTCGCTGGTCATCTGTAGCTCCTAAAAAAGAAAGAGATATCGCGTACAGCTCAGAGAAATATTATTCAGCATATTCAGTCCCCTATCAATGGCACTAGAACTGCCGCTACGCTGTTATAATTTTTTTTCGTAGATGACATGTTACAATTAATAGTAAATCACACGAATGAGAAGGTAATGAGGAAAAGGTCAAAATATCAAAATCCAAAGAGCAGACTGTAGCGCCTAGAACCGCTTGGTTACCCCGGCCGCAGAGAGGATCTAACAGAAATGTTATAGTTGATAACTGGTTCACATCTATCAAGTTAGCCGACGATCTGCTAAAGGAGGAACTCACTCTCGTTGGCACTCTGAGATGCCACAACTTCTTGGGGCTTTAGGGATCAACATGGCAGATATGTGGTTCCAACAAGATGGTGCCACCGCCAATACGGCTAATGCATCCACGGCAGTTGTTCGAGATATGTTTCCTCGACACTTGATTCCACGTTTTTGCTATCTGCACTGGCCTTCACGTTCCCCAGATCTGTGGGTTTGCGACTTCCTCTTATAGTGCCATTTCAAATGCAATGTTTATTGTTGCAAACCTCATCCATTCAACGCTCTGAAAGTTGCAATATGTGAAGAAATTGCTGCTGTTTCGCAGGACACTTTGGCAAAATTTATGCAGAACTTTTGTACGGTGGCTATAGTTTCGCATCTTACAAGCACTCATCCACATACTTTGCCGTGAACTACAACCACAACTGGGTATCATTTGATAGGTTGTACATCGTATACATGAATATTTAAAGGAGACTGACATTTTCACGTACGCCTTGTAAATAATTGTTAACGCTTATTGCATGAGAGGTGACGGAGTGCCTTTATTAACAGAACGGAGTAATGAATGATTGCCTATACTAGTAGAGGCTGGAACGCCAGTGGAGGAGAAACGGTAGGCAGAACTCAAGCTCTGGGTGAAAGGCCCGCACGGGTGTTGGTCCTGCTTAAAAACAGGAAGTAGCTAGACAGACGTCATGGCACCTGAGGTCTAGAGCACAATAGGGTGACGGCCGGCCACTATTGCAGCAGCACCGGAAGGATAACCTGGAACTCTGCATATCTTGGACGAAGGTGAGAGGAACGAAGAAGCGGCACCTCGGAAACTACGTAGGCTGGGTTATTTCCAAGGATTTTTACTCAGGTGCGTACCATTGTACGAGTATACGTTTATTCTCGGAAACTTTCCGCGCTGGGCAACAAAAGACTAATGTGAGCGCCCTTGTGTGATGGTCGCTCGGTATCAGCTTTGTTTGTACAGATGGACTTGCTGTCTTTGCTCTCAGGAGAGTTTATAGTTAGAACAGTTAGGCACTGTACTGCATCGAACCTATACGGTTCTGGACTTCACCTCTGAGTTGGAAGTCGTCATTGAGTATGCAGCGTTCAGTAGTTGATAGGTTACCTATACTTACGTTGAGATGTTATCTGAACTCCGTCCTTGTGGCTGGGAGTTCGCGTTTCTCGACTGTAGAACACAGAGAGGGTAAGACAGTATTAGAGCATATTAGTTAGAGGACCACCTTCTGCCGTCCTCGTGTTTGAAAGAGTTTATTAGTGGCTGCAGTTCTTCCATCGTCGCAGACGAGTACGACAACCATCACTTTGATGCACCGGACGCAGTGCATACAGTGATATCGCAAATTGCTTCGGCTTATTAGGGCTATGCAGCTAAACAGTGATCTCGTTAGTTTATTTCCACTGAGGTTCCACACCACCGTAGGTCATCTTTGAAAGTAGTGTCTTCTAGTGTTTATTACGTAGATGATGTCAGTCATTTCGCGTTAGTGATATCAGACCGCGCAGTCATAATAAGGGATACCGAGCGAGGTGGCGCAGTGGCTAACACACTGAACTCGCATTCGGGAGGATGACGGTTCAGTCCCGCGTCCGGCCATCCTGATTTAGTGTTTCCGTGATTTCCCTAGGTCACTCCAAGCAAATGCAGGGATGGTTCCTTTGAAGGGGCACGGCCGACTTTCTTCCCCCGTTCTTCCCTAATCCGATGAGACCGATGACCCCAAAACAACCCAACCCAACCCCATAATAACGTGCAGAGTTGGGCATTTGATTGATGATTTCAGTTAGGAAATATAGACAATTGTACTTAAAGGGTTGATTTTAATCTATAATAAATATATATTGAACAACAACGTTTATCATTTAGTAGAATTAGTTGCCTTCATCATTCATATATGTTTAAATTGTAATTTATAGGTAAAAAAGGACATTAAGAGATCCTAAGATCTGCTTCAGTGGGTCAGACAGGGCCAAATCATCATTTTAGCGTTTATTATTTTCCGCTGCGCACATGCATTTTACACCCGCCTGGAGTAGCATCTTAGACTTTAAAAAACAGGTTTTAATGTGCGTGCGGGAAGAAAGACGCCATCTTCCCGGAGTCATCTTTAAAAAACAACTGCAATTCTTAAGCTGGGCAACTTGCAGGTTGCATTGATGTACACGCATTTTATAAGTGATCAAAATTAATCTAATCGTAGTATATTGAAATCCATTCCTTCTTTTGAGACACGTGGCACATCTATACACCGCAAGCCACCTTACAGTGTATGGCGGAGGATTCTTCGTGCGTCAATGTTACATCACCCCTTTCCTGTTCCAGTCGTGTATAGTTCGTGGCTGGAACAGGAAAACAAGGAAGTGACACTTCCACGGGGAACTGCCAATATGGAGGGAGCCTAATAAGCCATTCCATAAATGTAACAACTTTCTCAATGTCCTACTCCATAGGCCTATAGATAACGAAGGATGCCTGCCGCAACATAGCAACAATTTAGAAAAGCTTGGACGGTGTAGTACGAACTGACACCGGTGATCAATCTTATGTCAATTCTCTGGACATATTTCACTAGACCTCCTTCTGCACAGAACATCAATTTATCCTTGTCATAAGTGGAGTCCGCCCCCGGTAGCTGAGTGGTCAGCGCGACAGAATATCAATCCTAAGAGCCCGGGTTCGATTCCCTGCGGCGTCGGAGATTTGCTCTGCTCAGGGACTGGGTGTTGTGTTGTCCTAATCATCGTCATTTCGTCCCCATCGACGCGCAAGTCGCCGAAGTGGCGTCAAATCGAAAGACTTGCACCCGGCGAGCGCTTTGCCCGACGGGACGCCCTAGTCATACGACATTTATTTAGTCATAGGTGGAAAGGGGAGAGAGAGAGAGAGAGAAAGAAAGAGATGTATTCTACTCAGTCGTATAATATCTTAGAATATTTTGAACAATATGACACTTTCAGATTTTGTCTATCTGTTTTCTCCAGTATAGAGCTTGCAGTTCGTGTTATCAAGCATTGGTCTGATTAATCTGTTCGTCCGAAGCTTATAGTAGGTGTTAAGCAGCATGTTACGTGTCCTTCAAGTTCTTACGTAGGAACTACGGGAAATTTGCTGAGGCTACCCTGAGTTTAAGGACAGCGCGACTCTAATGGGCTTTTGAGTGCTCATTAGCACATACGTGTTTGTCTCGCGTCATATTCGCGGGGAAAGTCCCAGGATCAAGGGCGCTTCGTAATTTTAACTGCCTTTCTTGCAGTTACAACGTCACTTGCCGCAACTCGAGTCCCACGTGAAAGACAGGCCGTGGCGCTAAGGTAGTTCTGAACTCGCTCGCTCAGCTCAGAAGACAAAATGTGTTTCTGAACCGGTTAACTCGCAGCTGGGCGTGTACATACTACCGAGAATTGTATCTTCTCCTGCAATCTGCTATATGAAGTCTTACTGATTAACAGTACTACTACGAAATTTAATTTAAGATCAATATTTCATATAAATACACTACTGGTCATTAAAATTGCTACACCGCGAAGATGACGTGCTACAGATGCGAAATTTAACCGACAGGAAGAACATGCTGTGATATGCAAATGATTAGCTTTTCAGAGCATCCACACAAGGTTGGCGCCGGTGGCGACACCTACAACGTGCTGACATGAGGAAAGTTTCCAACCGATTTCGCATACACAAACAGCAATTGACCGGCGTTGCCTGGTGTAACGTTGTTGTGACGCCTTGTGTAAGAAGGAGAAGTGCGTACCATCACGTTTCCGACTTTGATAAAGGTCGGATTGTAGACTATCGCGATTGCGGTTTATCGAATCGCGACATTGCTGCTCGCGTTGTTCGAGATCCAATAACCGTTAGCAGAATATGGAATCGGTGGATTCAGGAGGGTAATACGGAACGCCCTCCTGGATCCCAACGGCCTCGTATCACTAGCAGTCGAGCTGACAGGCGTCTTAACCGCATGGTTGTAACGGATCGTGCAACCACGTCTCGATCCCTGAATCCACAGATGGGGACGTTTGCAAGACAACAACCATCTCCACGAACAGTTCGACGACGTTTGCAGCAGCATCCACTATCTGCTCGGAGATCGTGGCTGCGGTTACCCTTGACGCTGCATTACAGACAGGAGCGCCTGCGATTGTGTACTCAACGACCAACCTGAGTGCACGAATGGCCAAACATCATTTTTTCGGATGAATCCAGGTTCTGTTTACAGCATCATGATGGGTGTATCCGTGTTTGGCGGCATCGCAGTGAACGCACATTGGAAGAGTGTATTCGTCATCGCCATACTAGCGTATCACCCGGCGATATGGTATGGGGTGCAATTGGTTACACGTCTCGGTCACCTCTTTTTCGCATTGACGGCACTTTGAACAGTGGACGTTACATTTCAGATGTGTTACGACCCGTGGCTCCACTCTTCATTCTATCCCTGCGATACCCTACATTTCAGCAGGATAATGCACGACCGCACGTTGCAAGTCCTGTACGGGTCTTTCTAGATACAGAAAATGTTCGACTGCTGCCCTGGCCGGCACATTCTCCAGATCTCTCACCAATTGAAAACGTCTGGTCAATGGTGGCCGAGCAACTGGCTCGTCACAATACGCCAGTCACTTCTCTTGATGAACTGTGGTATCGTGTTGAAGCTTCATGGGAAACTGTACCTGTACACGCCATCCAAGCTGTTTGACTCAATGCCCAAGCGTATCAAGGCCGTTATTACGGCCAGAGGTTGCTGTTCTGGGTACTGATTTTTCAGGATCTATGCATCCAAATTGCGTAGAAATTTAATCACATGTCAGTTCTACTATAATATATTTGTCCAATGAGTACCCGTTTATCATCTTCATTTCTTCTTGGTGTAGCAGTTTTAATGGCCAGTAGTGTATGTGCTGATTTGCTTCCGCGTTACGAAGCTGATCATTATAATTTTTATCATCACAGACTATGAAACATGGGGTCATCACATCGAATCGGAAACAAAACGGCAGTCCAAGAGTGGCGCTACATCGCCTCTCCTCCCAGGAAAGAGTTCAAAGCCGCATCTTCTGCCGGTAAAGACAAGGCACCAGTCTTCTGGAACTCTGAAGGAGCTATTCTGTTTGATGTCATCCCTCATGGTGAAACAGTCACCTCTGAAGTGTGTTGTGCTACCGTCAGGAAACTGAACAAACGACTTCAGCGTATTTGTCGCCACAAAAAAAGCAAACAAGCTCCTCCTGTCCATGACAACGCAAGGTATCACAAAAGTCTGCGCACCACAGAGGAGCTCACGTAACTTCATTTGATGCTCTCACTCGACCACCTTACAGGCCGGTTCTCGCACCTTCCGACTTCCATCTGTTTAGTCCAGTGAAAGATGCACTTCTTGTGAAACACAACTAGCTCTTTATACTCATGAAGTAATAAGTGCTAAAGACAGGGGATGTCAAATTGATTCCATATTTTTAGATTTCCAGTAGGCTTTCGACACCGTTCCTCAAAAGCGTCTTCTAACCAAACCTATGGAGTATCGCCTCAGTTGTACGACTGGATTCGTGATTTCCTGTCAGAAAGGTCACAGTTCGTAGTAATAGACGGAAAGTCATCGAGTAAAACAGAAGTAATATCCGGCATTCCCCAATGAAGTATTATAGGCCCTATTTTGTTCCTGATCTATATTAACGACATAGGAGACAATCTGAGTAGCCGTCTTAGATTGTTTGCAGATGATGCTGTCATTTACCGTCTTGTAAATTCATCGGGTGATCAAAACGACTTGCAAAATGATTTAGATAAGATATCTGTATGGTGCGAAAAGTGGCAATTGACCCTGAATAAAGAAAAGTGTGAAGTTATTCACATGAGTACTAAAAGAAATCAGATAATTTCGATTACGCGATAGGTCACAAAAATCTGAGGGCTGTAAATTCAACTAAATACATAGGGATTGCAATTACAAATAACCTAAATTGGATAGATCACATAGATAATATTGTGGGCACAGCAAACCAAAGACTGCGATTCATTGGCAGAACATTAGACGTTGCAACAGGTCTACTAAAGAGACTGCTTAGACCACGCTTTTCCGCCCTATTCTGGAGTACTGCTGTGCGGTGTGGGACCCGTATCAGGTGGGACTGACGTATGACATCGAAAAAGTACAAAGAAGAGCAGCTCGTTTTGTATTATAGCGAAATAGGGGAGATAGTGTCACAGACTTGATACGTGAATTGGAGGGGCAATCATTAAAACAAAGGCGTTTTTCGTTGCGACGGGATCTTCTCATGAAATTTCAATCACTAGTTTTCACCTCCGATTGCGAAAACATTCTGTTGGCACCCACCTACACAAGGAGAAATGATCATCACGATAAAATAAGATAAATCAGGCTCTCACAGAAAAATTTAAGTGCTCGTTTTTCCCGCGTGCCGTTCGAGAGTGGAACGGTAGAGAGACAGCTTGAAGGTGGTTCATTGAACGCTCTGCCAGGCACTTTATTGTGAATAGCAGATTAATCACGTAGATGTAGATGTAGATGCACCCCGCGGGAAGCAGAACGTTGATGGTGGGAAGATTATTGTTGAAGCCAGACGTTAACTCCGCCGTCCACCAGTAGGATGGTACCAACCGGGCTACAGGCCCTCGCAGAAAGGTGGCGTGAAGCCGTCACGTTGAACTAAGAGTAGCCTACTTTGTAAAATAGGGTTTTGTAGCCAAAAAGAGTGGGGAATAATATGATGTATCGTAATCCTGAATAAAACCAACCTGCTTTCAGAAACAAATGAGTTGCATTATTAATGAATGCCCCTTTAATCAAGCCGGCCAGAGTGGCCGAGCGGTTCTAGGCGCTTCAGCCTGGAACCGCGCGACCGCTACGGTCGCAGGTTCGAATCCTGCCTCGGGTATGGATGTGTGTAATGTCCTTAGGTTAGTTAGGTTTAAGTAGTTCTAAGTTCTAGGACACTGATGACCTCAGATGTTAAGTCCCATAGTGCTCAGAGCCAACCCCTTGTATTAAACTTACAAGCCAATTAAGAGACAACTGTATTTTTTTAATGTACCAATCCTGTATTATTTCTTCAGGTCTCTGTGTCTCATAGGTTCATCCATTATTATGATAACGGTCGAAGTTATTCCGAGAACTATGTTGTCACAGTGCTACGTGAAGTAATTCAAGATAGCATAAAAACGTTTGACATGGATGAACAAAGCAGCTGCGAGCCCGGGAATTTGTTCTTATTGGAAATCCATAACTCAGATGACCGCAATTCGTGGTTTAGCGGTTCGGTCTGATGATTGGCCACCCTCTGTACTAAAAAACTGACTGGTTTTTTTCATCAACGTAGGTTGAGACATGTACAGAAATACCGAAGAAACCGACGAAGAAACATGTAGAAAGAAAGAAAATAATTGCTAGCGTCGCTGCCCATAGATCCATAGGTCCCGGATTCGATCCCGGACGGGTCGGATTATTTCTTCGCTAGGGGACTGGGTGTTTGGGTTATCCTCGTCATCTATTCTCATCTTCATCGACGTACTAGTCGCAGAAATGGCATCAAATAAACTTCCACCAGGGCAGGAAACTGCTTCATATTGTATTTCCCGGCCAATAATGCTCCACAATCATTTCATTTTGTAACGCACATCAGGATAACATTACGACGATCGGAGACGAGCTGGAGGCTCGGAGCATTCACACAGTTGTTACTGTACAGGGGCGAAACAAAAGTCAACGTATATCCGTCGCAGATAATTCACAAGACAATCTCCAGATATGAAGGTTTATATCGACGTGCTCAAATTCATCGAATATCGAAACCCGACGACTCGCATGCGGCTTTTTCTTCGAGGACAGACGTTAAAAAAATATGCTCACATCCGGCGAGTATGATGGATGTCATAAAAAGTCCCAATGCCTTCTAGCCACAAGCTGAATCATTGTTCCATCAGCGTGACGTCAAGCATCGTCATGCAAGATGATTAGCGTCGGGATCTACAAGAAGTGCAGACGCTTTATACTCCTAGCTCGTCTCAAGTTATCTTCCAGGGAATCTTCCCAGGATACTTCGTACACCATTTCACACGCATGTACCATGTGGCTTAGGCCACTACCTCGTGATCACGTTTCGAAACGGTCACGATCTTCACCCAAATGTACAAGGGCATCAAATTTTCGATTAGTGCTCTAGAACAGGTCTCACTGGATTCCGGTGTGCAGATTCCCAAACACAGTCATTACTCTGTCGCCGAATCGTCGCAGAAAAAATTGAGTTATACTTTCGAGTTCGTTTATTAGTTCCATTTCATATCGTTAAATGTAATCTAAGTACTTAACAAACGCACAGTAACACAAGTTATACACGAAGGTTAGAACGTGGTGAAATTATGTGCAAAAACCTCACTCTGGACTAAAACGAGAACAAGGAGATGTCGGCTGTAGCGCAAAAACGATTAAAAAAGTGGCTGACCTGCTGATTTATGGAATATGAATTTTTCAGTACCACTCAGAAGCAAAACATCAATAGATACTGTAAAATATACAGCAATTGGGCTGTGATATCGTTTGAGTTCCCTGTCCAAATCTTCATTATTGATTGTCAACCAAGCGATGGAAGTTTATACACCTTTTCTAACGGAGTCTCGCGCCGTGCAGGAGGAATCGTACAGTTTGGAATGCGAATCGATACTTATAGTGGTTTTATATATCGTTAAGCGTGTACTTCGTTCAAGCAATTTTTTGGCACCAGCGAAATGCTCACGCTAAATGATTTTGATTAATTGCCCTTATACGAGTGAAATACTGGAAGATTTCGATGTATCATAGAAAATAATGATATGGAAAAAAGTTTCAAGGTTCGTCGAGAACATCATCTTAAGAACATATGTTGAAAATTTCGACGATTTGCCATGAACAGAACTTACTGAAGTGACCATCCCCACAACTTCAGGTACCCAAAAATTATGGTTTTTCGGATGTATCATGATAACGTTTAAAGATTTTCGAAAACGGGAAAAGAATTTCTAGATGAATGTCTAAAAAATGTACAGTTAAAATGTGAGCGATTTTCTGTGGTTAGTTATTTAGATAATTGCGGCAAATGGAGCGAAATCGGCTAAAAACCGGTATTCTGCGTACGTACGGTAACTTTGAACCCCTTGATCTCGGTAATGGATAATGACATCGAAAAAAGTTTCGGAGTCCGCTGAGAATATCATGTTAAGGACACATGGTAAAATTTTCGACGATCTGTCATGAATAGAAATTATATATGTTCCATACCCACAATTGCCACCTTTTCGGCGTTTTCTCAGGAGCAGCCCATGAGCAAATGATGTTTTCATGATCCTCTTAAGGTCAACCATAGATAACACTTACTAGTAAACAACCAACTGATTTGCTCGATTTGTGTGGGCTGGAGGGAGTGTGTAACGCTTAAATTTTGACCATGTACTGCAAGATAGCTACAGTATGCCAGTTCTTCTATTAGGGATAGTATTGGTCGGTAAGTCAAGGGCTGTCAAAAATACTTGACCCCTTATTTCTGTCATCAGTACAACTGGGTCGACTCTCTGAAAAACAGCATTTTCGCCTGCGACTTTTCGGAACATACGGTACCGTGCACTGTCGTGCACGGACCGATATCAATAGAACACCGAAAAGGAGTTAGATGCTGCAAGCACGACGATCATAATATGCAAATTGTTCTGTGAAGTAAATTTCCGATAAGGAGTTTGGATGGCAGTGCCTACAGACGAACACCGTGTTCAATATTCGGTGGAACAAGTTGCGTATCTCCTAGAGCGCAGACGCAACTATTGATAATCTAAGTTATTCCTTTGCTTTATATTAGTATATCACGTTGCATACAAGAGTAAACGCAGAAGATTCCAAATACGTAAAAGAAATATACGTAATGCTATTACTGGTAAAAAGGAGCGTAACGGTCACGGTAGATATGAATAAGTTACGTCTAGTATCTATGGAATGGAATGCTCTAGATGTACAGGGTGAACCGGAACTCCAAGGCTAAATTTCGGACGTTGTTCAAGTATATTTTCTGAGTATTTCGACGTAAAGGACCTCGCGCTCCAGTGGCTCGATACAGAGAAATCACGTTTCGTTTGAGTTATGACACTCATTTATTTTTGTGTCTGTACTGCAGTGAATATATCTACGAAACAGTATAAATTTCAACAGTGTGCGCTGTGTGTCTCGTTTTAAAAGCAAACCTGTTGCATTCCCTCACGGCACTTCTCGTTGACATCAGTAATGCTCTTCACTCCTATGTTAGCATTCAGTACTGGTCGTTCATCACTACATAAGGTATGTAGAGGAATGGGTATAAAACAGTATGCTAAAAGTGAAAGGAATTAGACGTGAAGGTTCAAAGAGTGAAAGGTAGTAGCACGCATCGGTTCGGAGCCGCAGCTGAGCCGAGGGCCTGTCGGAGTTAGGATACTTTACTGTAGTATCCACTCCCTCTTTAAGAACTTGAAACGTGATCGGTTATCAGCTGAGCCAGTGTGCGCCCAGTTTCAGTATACGTTGTACGGTAGCTGGCAGCAGTAAACCACGATTCTTTAAAGAGTCGAACTCCCTTGTGTACCACAGAACAGCTTCAATGTCTAATTAATTTGCAAGTGAGTTAATGTGTTAAATATCTGACGCTAAGCATGCACAAGAGAAAACGTTTAGGTAAAAGTTTGAAGCTACGCTTCAAGTTTGTTGGAAGTTGGTAAGTGCTCTCATGAAACATTGGATGAATATAGTCATCGTAATTTACGCTCTATTTTAAGAAAAGGTAAGTTTTTCATTCATCATATCTCATGAACTATGTGTCGTACAATGATATAATTTTGTAAGTTCATTCAGTAACATACTCAGGTACTGTATGCAAAGTGCATTGCGAATAGGGTTAGTAGTAAGGAAGTAGTAAATTAACACATAATGCTTCATGTTGAAGTTTCACTTCACACCATTTTAAGCACAAGTCAGTTTTTCTCGCGTAATGATTTAATTTTGCAGTGGTAAATGTGGATACTGCCTGCAATCTGTGTTGTGAATAGAGCTGGTTGTTGTTGTTGTTGTTGTTGTTATTGTTGTTGTGGCCTTCAGTCCTGAGACTGGTTTGATGCAGCTCTCCATGCTACTCTATCCTGTGCAAGCTTCTTCATCTCCCACTACCTACTGCAGCCTACATCCTTCTGAATCTGCTTAGTGTATTCATCTCTTGGTCTCCCTCTACAATTTTTACCCTCCACGATGCCCTCCAATGCTAAATTTGTGATCCCTTGATACCTCAGAACATGTCCTACCAACCGGTCCCATCTTTTTGTCAAGTTGTGCCACAAACTCCTCCTCTCCCCAATTCTATTCAATACCTCCTCATTAGTTATGTGATCTACCCATCTAATCTTCAGCATTCTTCTGTAGCACCACATTTCGAAGGCTTCTATTCTCTTCTTGTCCAAACTATTTATCGTCCTTGTTTCACTTCCATACATGCCTACACTCCATACAATTACTTTCAGAAACGACTTCCTGACACTTAAATCTATACTCCATGTTAACAAATTTCTTTTCTTCGGAAGCGCTTTCCTTGCGATTGCCAGTCTACCTTTCATATCTTCTCTACTTCGACCATCATCTGTTATTTTGCTCTCCAAATAGCAAAACTCCTTTACTACTTTAAGTGTCTCATTTTTTAATTTAATTCCCTCAGCATCACCTGACTTAATTCGACAACATTCCATTATCCTCGTTTTGCTTTTGTTGATGTTCACCTTATATTCTTCTTTCAAGACACTGTCCATTGCGTTCAACTGCTCTTCCAAGTCCTTTGCTGTGTCTGACAGAATTACAATGTCATCGGCGAACCTCAAAGTTTTTATTTCTTCTCCATGGATTTTAATACCTACTCCGAATTTTTCTTTTTGTTTCCTTCACTGCTTGCTCAATATAGAGTTTGAATAACATCGTGGAGAGGCTACAACCCTGTCTCACTCCCTTCCCAACACCTGCTTCCCTTTCATGCCCCTCAACTCTTATAACTGCCATCTGGTTTCTGTACAAATTGTAAATAGCGTTCGCTCCCTCTATTTTACCCCTGCCACCTTTATAATTTGAAAGAGAGTATTCCAGTCAACAAAGTCAAAAGCTTTCTCTAAGTCTACAAATGCTAGAAACGTAGGTTGCCTTTCCTTTCTTCTGAGATAAGTCGTAAGGCTGAGTATTGCCTCACGTGTTCCAATATTTCTACGGAATCCAAACCGATCTTCCCTGAAGTTGGCTTCTACCAGTTTTTCCATTCGTCTGTAAAGAATTCGCGTTAGTATTTTGCAGCTGTGACTTATTAAACTTATAGTTCGGTAATTTTCACATCTGTCAACACCTGCTTTGTTTGGAATTGAAATTATATATTGTTCTTGAATTCTGAGGGTATTTCGCCTGTCTCATACATCTTGCTCACCAGATCGTAGAGTTTTGTGACTGGCTCTCCCAAGGCCGTCAGTAGTTCTAATGGAATGTTGTCTACTCCCGGGTCCATGTTTCGACTCAGGTCTTTCAGTGATCTGTCAAACTCTTCACGCAGTATCGTATCTGCCATTTGATCTTCATCTACATCCTCTTGCATTTCCATAAATTGTCGTCAAGTACATCACCCTTGTATAGACCCTCTACATACTTCTTCCACCTTTCTGCTTTCCCTTCTTTGCTTAGAACTGGGTTTCCATCTGAGCTCTTGATATTCATACAAGTGGTTCTCTTTTCTCCAAAGGTCTCTTTAATTTTCCTGTAGGTAGTATCTATCTTACCCCTAGTGAGATAAGCCTCTACATCCTTACATTTGTCCTGCAGCCATCCCTGCTTAGCCTTTTTGCACTTCCTGTTGATCTCGTTTTTGAGACATTTGTATTCCTTTTTGCCTGCTTCATTTATTGCATTTTTATATTTACTCCTTTAATCGTTTAAATTAAATATTTCTTCTGCTACCCAAGGATTTGAGTAAAGTAGCAAGTTGCTGGTAAAGTAGCAATAAATTAAAACACCGTATCTGATGCTGAAGTTTTACTGCAAGAACAGCGAAAATGTGGTAGCGATCAGTTTTTTCCCTCTCGTCATTTTGTTGGAGGTGTCAGCGAGAAAACTTCCGTTAAGGTGTTAAATTACGAGTGAACTTTGCTGGAAGAATATTGTCATTCTCAAACACTGGATTAATAAAGTCAGAGTATTTGCGGGCCGCCAATTAAGCTACCTCATGTCAGACAAATAGGTTCTAACTGTAACACTTTTCTTATTGCGTTAAACAACATATTATACGTCATAATGAGTAGATTAAGACCGCATTTTACATTTTTGAATTCAGTCAATAATTCTGCCAAACTATGAAAACCAGTTTTTTTTGTTGCCCCCCTGATAGACCCGTTATATAGTCAATCTGCAACTGATAATAAATTTCCGAATAACAGTTTAGTAATGTAACGTTGGCTTAAAATGAATACTTGCATCTCAAAGATAAAATAAAAAATATCTTATTAGGTGGAAAACACCGTATCCCAAGTAGTAGTAAGCCAATGAGGGGTAATGACCTATGTACAGTGCCCTGGTGAGGATAAAAAGACACCACATATATTGTTAGATATAATACTGACGACGATAAATAGTGCACTCTTTGAGTATATGAAGCACCGTCATGTTCCACGTGCTTGCTGTACGATGGGGTGTCGTGGAGAGTTAAGGGGGTAAGATCAGAGATACTCTTGTTGCAAGAGATACTCGTGTGTGAGTTTTTGTGGGCAAAGTACGTAAACGGCATAAGACGACTGTTTTCTTTTTAAATTCCTAAGGAACCAAACTGCTGAGGTCATTGGCCCTTGGACTTACACACTACTTAAACTAACTTATGCTAAGAACAACACACACACCCATGCTCGAGGCAGGACTCGAATCTCCGGCGGGAGGCGCCGCAGACGACTGTTACTCGCGAGAGGCCTGGAGTGAAATTCGCTGCTCTTTATTAGTCTCTTTGATCGTTCGATATTTGCTGGTATTTTCAGTATTTTGGCATTCCGAGTCCTATCTCCTCAAGATATGGTGCCTGAGATGAGAGCGAAAGCCAGTGCCTGGGACTCTAGTTTGTAATGTATCCGCTGCGGTTGCGTCTTTGTCGGCAAGTTGATTGCTTCGGATACTCACGTGACTCGGTGTCGAAAGAAAAGTTACGGAGATTCCTGGTCTTTGGAGGTCGTATGACAGGTAGTGAATGTCATAGACCGACACGTTATGTGTGTAGCATTGGTTTCCAGCTCGCAAACCAGTCAAGGTGACACGACATAAAAGGAAGTTCACGCTTGGGAAACTTAAGATAAGTTGGAGAGCACGAAACAGGGCTGTCAGTCCTGCAGTGAATATCCTGCACAAATTCGACAGAGCGCGTTTCTCATAACCTCCCTCACAGAGAGACGCAATTATAGGACAAAATATGGAAACAACAACGGTCAAAAGCGTATCCGAAATGTGAATGTGCAGTGAAAAGCATCTGTAAGCCGTAGCAACATAGTAGCATTCACAATTCACGAAGGCGTACACCAAAACATAAGTAAGCGCTTTTAAAAATCCGCAACAGAATCTATAAATAGCAAACTGCACAAAACAGTTTTCCAAACTAAAACCTCACGGAAGATTACCGATCCCAAAGCTCACTTTAAGCATAAAATCAATAACAACAACACATTTAGCAGACGAGTAATAACCAAGTTCAGCTCAGGTAGATCAAGGACACTACTGTATTACAGGAATACATAATTTGTAGCTTATATCCTAAAAACAAATACCAGACAAACGTTGCCCTAATCTTCCTGTGTTGCAGATGAGATGCTGTTATATATAATTGTGGTGGATTTTTACACACACTATCCAAAAAAGATAAAGTACATATACAATCTAAACCGTAAAATATGATGTCAAAATACTTCTAGCCTGCATAAAATTTGCGTACATATGCGCTCTGAGACAAAAAAAGTAATTTCTTGAAAAACATCATGTTTACGGCAGGGACTGTTAAACTTTTTATTTCCACTATTGCAATTTCGGTTAGCCCATTATCAAGTGCAGATGTTTTGGCTTGAAGCCATATCTACTTTATACAAGCTGACACATTTATATGTCGTTGTCATTTGCTGTTATATACATTCGTAACGCTGCAAAAGTGCAAAAGTTACTAGTGATGGTGGAACGAACATATGTATGTGCAGACTGTGCTGTTTTGCGATATATGGACATGTTTGCTCGCACTACTTCGCAGCGTTACGAATGTATACAACAGCAAATGACAACGAAATATAAATGTGTCAACTTGTATAAGGTAGCCATGGCTTAAAGCAAAAACATCTGCACTTGATAATGGCCTCAGGCCGAAATTGCAATAGCGGAAATAAAAAGTTTAATAGTCACTGGCGTAAACATGATGTCTTTCAAGAAATTTCACATCGCTGTGAATCCTAGTTATGAAAAGTTAAAAAAAAGTAATGATCTGAATGGAGCGGAATTTGGGCAAATGATCACAATTTCAAACAAATTGGGTGATTTACTCAAAAGAAAGAGCTTCATAAATGGAGCACGTCAATAAGGCGTTGATCCACCTCTGCCCCTTACGCAAATTCGGGTTGGCACTGTTGTGTTCGCTGTTTATCGGCGCTGAATTCGAAGCGAGACTCTTCACTGAAGGCAATTCTGTTCCAGTCAATGGGATTACAGACCGTAGACGTGCCTGGAGGCCGGACAGCAGTGGCATACGAACCAGACTATTCCTCCCATACGGCCCGACAATCAGGAATGATAATCCGTGGTGCCATTTCTTTTCATTCCAGGACCATTTTGGTTGTCATCCTTACAGCACAGCAGTTCGTATTCGACATTCTATGCCCCGTTTTGTTGCCCTTCATGGCAAGCCCTCTTGGGCTTATACTTCAGCAAGACAATGCACACTCGCACACGAGATTTTTTACTGCTTGCCAAACTCTACATCTACATCTACTTAAATATAAATACTTCTCAAGCCATCAAACGACGCTTGGCGGAGGGTAACCTTCAACTCTACTTGTCATTTCCTTTCCTGTTCCACTCGCAAATAAAGAGAGGCAGAAACTACTATCTATATGCCTCCGTATGAACCCTAATTTCACGTATCGTATCCTCGGGGTACTTACGCGCAGTATACACACATCAAAAAAAGGTTTGCATCACCCCTGTTCCGAAAGATCCGGAACCTGTACAGAAAATTGGAATAGAGATCAACATAAACACTATTTCCGCCCTTTTTATTGCTCATGAAAACCACACATTGCATGTTGTACCACCATACAGCGAGACCTTCAGAGGAGGTGGTCCAGACTGCTGTACACACCGGTACCTGTAATACCCAGTAGCACGTCCTCTTGCAATGATGCATGGCTGTATTTGTCGTGGCATACTATCCACAAGTTCATCAAGGCAATGTTGGTCTAGATTGTCTCACTCCTCACCAGCGATTCGGTGTAGATCCCCCAGAGTGGTTGGTGGGTCACGTCGTCCATGAACGGCCCTTTTCAATCTATCCCAGGCATGTTCGATATGGTTCATGTTTGGAGAACATACTGGCCACTCCAGTCGAGCGATGTCGTTATCCTGAACGAAGGATCCTAAGATCTGCACCGTGGGGGTGCGAAGTGTCGTACATGAAGACGAAAGCCTCACCAATATGCTGCCGATATGGTTGCACTATCGGTCGGAGGATGGCATTCACGTATCGTACAGCCGTTACGGCACGTTCCATGACCACCAGCGGAGTACGTCGGCCCCACATAATGCCGCCCTAAAACAGCAGGGAACCTCCACATTGCTGCACTCGCTGGACAGTGTGTTTAAGGCGTTCAGCCTGACTGGGTTGCCTCCAAACACGTCTCTGACGATTGTCTGGTTGAAGGCATATGCGACACTCATCAGTGAAGAGAAACTGATTCCACTCTGATTCCACTCCTTAGCCGGCCATTCGGCATGTTGTTGGGCCCATCTGTACCGCACTGCCAGGTGTCGTGGTTGCAAAGATGGACCTCGCCATGGATGTCGGGAGTGAATTTGCGCATCATGCAGCCCATTGCGCACAGTTTGAGTCGTAACACGACGTCCTGTAGCTGCACGAAAAGCATTATACAACATGGTGGCATTGCTGTCAGGGTTTCTCCGTGCCCTAATCCGTAGGTAGCGGTCATCCACTGCAGTAGTAGCCCTTGGGCGGCCTGAGCGAGGCATGTCATCGACAGTTCCTGTCTCTCTCTCTGTATCTCCTCCATGTCCGAACAAAATCACTTTGGTTCACTCCGAGACACCTGGACACTTCCCTTGTTGAGAGCCATTCCTGTCACATTGACCGTCTAGGCATGGTTGAACTACAGACATCACGAGGCATGTACCTCCTTCCTGGGGAAATGACTGGAACTGATCGGCTGTCGGATCCCCTCTGTCTAATATGCGCTCCTCGTGCATGGCTGTTTTCATCTTTGGGCGGGTTTAGTGACAGTCAAAGGGGCTGTGTCTATCCACAATTAATGTCTATCTTCAGGAGTTCTGGGAACTGGGGTGATGCAAAACTTTTTTTGATGTGTGTATAATGGCGGCAGTAGAATCGTTCGGCAGTCAGCTTAAAACACCAGTTTTCTAAATTTCCTCAACATTGTTTCTCGAAAAGAACGTCGCCTTCCCTCCAGGGGTTCCCATTTGAGCTCCCGAAGCATCTCCGTAACACTTACGTGTTGTTCGAACCTGTCGGTAGCAAATCTCTGAACTGCTTCGATGTCTTCCTTCAATCTGACCAGGGACAGCTCCCCAACACGCGAGCAGAACTCAAGAATACGACGCACGAACGTCCTATATGCGGTCTCCTTTACAGGTGAACCACTCTTTCCAAAAATTCTCCCAAAAAACCTAAGTCGACCATTCGTATTCCCTACCACAGTTCTCACGTGCTCGTTCGACCTCATATCACTTTGCGACGTCACGGCCAGATATTTAGACCTCTCCACCTTACCGTACACCACGGCATCATCACCAAACAACCGCCGATTGCTGCCCATCCTGTCCGCCAAATCATTTACATGTATAGAGAACATAAGCGGTCGTATCACTCTATTTTGGCAGGCAAGGTTGCCGGGTCCTCTCCAATTTAGAACGTTTGGAGCATTTTGGGCAGGGCCGTCCAACCAGCTCGGTATTTTGACGATCTCCAGTTGGGCAGAATTTGGCACGTAATCCCTCTGGAGGGCATCCAGTAACTGTCAATAAATACCAGGACGAATAACTGCTTGCATAAGGACCAGAGGCGGCCCAGCGAGTTATTGACTTGGTCAATTTGGGGAGCTGTTTCTCTTGAATAGTCATCCAATTTTACTGGAATGGTAATCATTTCTTTTTTTATTTGTCTGTGCATGTACATCTGTACATCTATCGATTTCCGTCGCATTCGGATAATTCATTTGTGGTGCTTCCTCTTTTTTTTGGTTCTTAGAATATTTCGATGGTTCAACATGGGAACACAAAATCACACCATAGGGGTCTTGTATTGTGGAACCCCTTGTTTAACAATGTGCACTGCACAGTATGTTCCGAAACACTGTCTGAAACAGCATTGTAGCCCGTCGCCAGGTGTGCAGAGATCACGGCCTATCCTACTTCACAGACTGGGCAAGCGTCCGACCTCTGCGTTCTGTGATGAGGTGTGGACGTCACATCTTTTCGCCTGTTCATGGTTTCACTGTTCTTTTATCTACTTCCCACAGGTGCTCAAGAAAGTGGCACGCAAACCGCTGGCTAACTGCGTCACTTCCCAGATGCTCGATCACAGGCGATAGGCATTAACAGTCTGCCCCCTGTGAAACTTACGTCAGTGGATTTTCCCGTTTGTGGCCCGTATCGTCGGTAGCATTATCCTCTACTTGCTAGTGCTCTGCTTATATACCGGATAGTCATAATTAAACTTTCCCTATTTAACACGTTTTAACACGGAAGCTAACTATCTTACGAGTACCAAACTTGGTAGCAATAATGTCCAGAGTATAGGGTGCATAATTTCCAGGCGTCACAGGCCACCAGGTGCCGTGATTAGTCATCGTGATTCAAAGTCACACACACCTGACCAGTCGCAGTGCACTTGTTTACGTGTCAACACGAGTTTGGACAAAAGGAGAAGGGTATTATTGGTGAAGCTCTATTATCAAAACAACAGTAATACTGAAGCTGCACTTCGGGGATGTCATCGGCAGAAAGGATTACGGAACGGTCCTCTTTCTCCACCTGCTGTGCGGTGCATGAAGAAAAAGTTGGAATCAACTGGAGAACTGGGCGTCGCTCTGGGGAGAGCCCGATGACTGGTTGATGAAATCGCTGTCTGTATGGCGGACAACGCTGCGTGCAATGACCGATCGTCAGGCAGTGTGCGTGCTGTGTCACGATAGTTGAGCATCCCGCGTCCACTGTACGGAAAGTGCTTCGAGCCATTCTCAAATGGCATCCGTACAAGATCCATGTCCTATAGCAGCTTGCACCAGAGGACTCACAAAGACATGTTGACATCGCTCTCCACTTTCTCAGGTTGAAGTTGAAGTCTGGACCATCCTATGGACAGACGAAGCTAATTTTTCTCTGACGGGTGAAGTGAACATACATAATTGTCGAGTATGTGGATTTTCACCTCTAGTCACTGTGCATGAAGTTCCTCCGTATGGTGAAGGTGTCACCGTATGATGTGGCTTCACGGCTACGTTCATTATTGGCCCATTCTTTTTTTGAACACGTTGGCGCTCAAGGACCAAAGACGTGCAGTGTGACTGGCCAGCGTTACTGCGATATGCTGCGCCAGCATATCATACCCGCCTTACAGGAGAGAGACGCACTGAACTCAGCAGTTTTCATTCGGGATGGCGCCCCGACGCACATCACTCGTGTTCACCCGCTTCTCCGAAACACGTTGAAAACGATCGAATTATCAGCCGATCGTTTCCAAATGTCTGGCCGGCACGATCACCTGATCTCACTCACCGTAATTTCAGGTTGTGGGGCGACCTGAAGGACAGGATTTACCAGGGAATATTCATAAGTGTGCTGAACTGAATCGCAGCACATCGAGAGAGGTAGCCAGCATACCTACGTAGATGCTTCGCTCTGGTGTGCAGAAGGCAATCCTGAGTTTTCAGACTCTTCTGGACGCTGATGGGCGCCATATTGAGCCCCTTTTCCAGCAGTAATGATACCGGTATGTAATGGTATGATGTACGGCAGCAGCACATCAAAAGTGTTTCAGTTGAATTGATTCTGCATTATTTCTCCTCCTCATATCCTTGATATTAATGCTACCAAGTTTGGTACTCGCACGGTAATTAGTTTCCGTGTTATAAAGTGTTAAATAGGGAAAGTTTAATTACAACCATTCGATCCTTTCCTTGCGGCATTGCGTGCCCGATACGTCATTCAGTATCGCGGTGGGAAGTCATCGTCATGCTTTGGATCGTCGGCGTATTTCAACAGCCCGGAGCACTTAACTATCGACAACTTCAGTTGCCCCAGTACCATATACCATCGTACACAGAAAACTTAAAAAATTTGAAACTGGTACCCTGTGGTTATAATTAAAATGCAGTTACTCAAGGGGCTCCATTGTGGGTTGTAATTACCGTACGACAGCGAAACTTGGTAGCTAGATACGCTAATGCGTTAACGCGGAACAGATTTACGCAGGAAAACAATAGCTTTGCGGCCACCGTGTGCGACTCTGGCGCTCTACACTGTTTCTATCATGGTATGGCATTCATGCTCTCATTTGACAGACCATAACGTGAGTGAACACTGTGGCTAAAAAATGGTTCAAATGGCTCTGAGCGCTATGGGACTTAATTTCTGAGGTCATCAGTCCCCTAGAACTTAGGACTACTTGAACCTAACTAACCTAAGGACATCACACACATCCATGCCCAAGGCAGGATTCGAACCTGCGGCCGTAGCAGTCGCGCGGTTGCAGACTGAAGCGCCTAGAACCGCGCGGCCACTCCCGCCGGCTAACAATATGGCTGTCGATAAGAGAAACGGTGCGCTGTTAGTGAAACTGCTTTATGTGGAAGGGCAGCAATTACAGTGGTACATCGAAAGAGCATCGCCGATTGAAAGGTCTGAAAGAGACCCGATGTCATTAAGTTGTTTAAATAAGATGGTGATGAGGTTTGAAAACACGTGTGAGCTCCGTGTGGCACCTGGAAGAGGAAGGTGTCATATTGACGAAGTTATTGACGAGTTTGCTGTCGCTGTAACTGAGGATGGAGCACGTGCAGTCCCACGAACTTTCCATTCCATAGTCAACAGTACGGACAGTATACAGAACTGCCGAATTCGGGCACTATTGAACCGCGTGTTGTGGACGAAGATCCAGTGCACTCGCCGAATGTGACTGTGAGACGTGGACTTATAAGTACCTCTGTTCTCGGTCTGTTCTTCTCTGAAGGCAATATATCCAGGGAGCCCTGTCAGGTGTGTCGTGACGTCTGCATGTTATCGAGACCTTCTAGCACAGCACGTGTTATCTGCTTTGGGAGGCCGCGGCTATGAGGAAACCACCGTTTCCATGCAGGATCGTTTAATACCTAATGTTGCTCGCCCAGTGAAAGATCTGCTTAATGCAGCCTTCCAGAAACCTGTTATCTTCAGAGGTTTTCCAGGTGCATGACTGCCAAGATCAGCTGATGCGTATGATCCTAGTTGTTTTTGCGTCCTAAAACAAACAAAGATCACCTGATCTGAATCCGTGTGACTTTTAGCTCTGGGGAATCCAGCAGAACGAACTGAAGGCCAGTACATGGAACACGTTGCTCAGATTCCATAGGGACTGCTGCGAGCAACTGTTGACCACTTCGCTTTACGGATGCAGCATCTAGTCGGCGTCTTCGGTGTTCGTATTGAACCAATTGTGTACGCGTTGGTTAATAATAAAATCAGAATTATGCCTTTCTCACTTGTTTGACCTTTTCTGTCCACGTACTTTTCCTAATTCATTAAAAATGGAAACATTTATAAACGTCTTTCCTGGATTCACAGCGCCACATTTGCACCTAGTGGCCAAAATTGGAACCAGTCTTTTTTCAGCGTATATCGGTTCCGCATTAACACATTAGCATATCTACCGAGTTTCGCTGCCGTACGATAATTAAAGCGCACTCTGGATTTCCGTGAATAGCTGCATTTAAATTATAGCCACTCGGTGTAAACGTGTAGAATTTTCAATATGTGAAATGGAGAGAACTTTCTGCACGGCTCTTAATCATACTCGCACACGTCTCATGAGGAAACAAGTTATCTGACCATTTACATTCCATCACACTCCAGCCTTTTCTCGCTGAAGGCCTCGACATCAGTTTAGAAACCAGAACGCTCCAATCTAGCTGCGGAATGCTCCTGAGAATGTAGCAACTGACATCGCGTGAAATGGCAACGATGATTTACGGCCTCAGCAGTGCATGCCGCCGCTGTTTCTACTGCGACTATTTTCATTATCATCGCTTTTTACTTCCCGTACAC
This sequence comes from Schistocerca gregaria, assembly GCF_023897955.1. Classification (NCBI taxonomy): domain Eukaryota; kingdom Metazoa; phylum Arthropoda; class Insecta; order Orthoptera; family Acrididae; genus Schistocerca; species Schistocerca gregaria. The sequence goes on from NC_064927.1 coordinate 259,968,974, forward strand.
GGTTTTATCTTTCCAAGCTATGAGCTTGCTTTGGTTGTGAAAACTCCTTTCACTGCTCTAAGTCGATGCAGGACAGAATATTGTTAAAATCCAGTTTTTGCGAGTAATTTCAAACTGACTTCTGATGAGTTACAGACTTGAAACTTTCATCGTAGCTCAGAACTGAATGACAGTGCAATAGTACATCGCTTTCTTGTATGTTCCGGAGGATACTTCGTGTACCACCGCTATTTCCCCCTTTTCCTGTAGTAGTCGCGAATGTTACGCGGTAACAACAACCGCGGGTAAGCCTCCGTGTAAGCTGGAATCTTTTTACCTTCACGGTCTTTCCACGAGATGTACATAGGAGGAAGCAATACATTGGCTGATTTGGGTGGAGAGAAACTTAAGTAAACATGAAATTTACCATACATCTCTGTAATTTCATCAAAATGTTTGAAATCGATTGCAAGTCTAAAAAACGGAAAATTATTATTTAAATAAAATCCTTCTTAATGTAACGCCTTTTTGAAACGGAGTCCTTAGGGAACTACATTTTACCTCAAAAAATCAGGGAAATCTCGGGGATTTTCAAGAATTTCATAAAATCCAAGGGAATTCTGCGTTTTTAACCTTGCTTCGAAACTGAGATTTATAAATCAACTTTTAAAGTACTTAATTTTAAAGTAATTAATGTAAGTGCACTAATTATATGAGTATTATTCCATATAAATAGGCAACGCTCTTACTGCTATGGTAACACCGGTTCCCGTCAGATCTGTGATGTGCGTACTGTAAGACCTTCGGTACACACACCATCAGATTATTTGACTTGTCGCTGTAACGAAGTAGGCGAGTGTTAGCAATATGTCTCGTGGTCTTATCGTGGCGTGTTTATCTCCTGAAGTTAGGCCAGACGATAGAAATGCCACTTGCACGCTTAGAGTAGCAGATTGACGGTGACCAACTTTAAACAAAACTTCATTAATTTTCACACACATTTATTAAAATAATAAAAATCATAGATACTACGTAACTTGATTCTGGATGCTGTTTACAACTGACAATCGGAAGTTTTTTTGGTCTTGGTATGTTAATCTTATTCTCACCTATCTCTGAAACTTGAGTATAGACTGCTACAGACTATTGCAGACTGAGTAATCGGAGGTCTGTACACTTGTTATAATACCTCGAGCGTTCAGGTATCACTGCACGAGTGTGATCCGCGAGGAGAAAAGGTTCTACTTTAGCAGCAATCTCACTGGCTACGTTACATACTTGGTCCGTCTCTAAGACAGCGCCATCTCGTAGTGCGGAGACGGACGAGCGCTGCGCCTGCGCTGTTGTGCTTAGCGGGGCGCGCTCTATTGGGAAAGTTGTGTACGCGCTGACTATGTTGAAGTATGTACACAACAAGATCACCAAAGTTAAACGCTGCCGGGCTTGGCTAGCAGTTGGGCAGGTCACCATCCGAGGCTGCGAATGCTGTTGGCAAGTGGGGTCCACTCAGCCCTTGTGACGCCAGTTGAGGAGCTTCTTGTCTGAGAAGTAGCGGCTCAGGTCACGGAAACTGACAACAGCTGGGAGAGTGGTGTGTCGACCACATGCCCCTCCATATCTGCATCCCGTGGCGCCTGAGGGCTGAATATGACACGGCAACCTGTCAGTAGCGTTAGGCCTTTAAGGTATGTTCTGATGGAGTTTGTCTGTTTATTCTATATACCGAGCGGTTCTAGGCGCTTCAGTCCGGAACCGCGCTGCTGCTACGGTCGCAGGTTCGAATCCTGCCTCGGGCATGGATGTGTGTGATGTCCTTAGGTTAGTTAGGTTTAGGTTTAAGTAGTTCTAGCTCTACGGGACTGATGACCACAGATGTTAAGTTCCGGACTGAAGCGCCTAGAGCCGCTCAGTCACAATGGCCGGCGTTGTTCGCCAGTGTAACTGTAACCTGGGTTGAGACCTCGAGTTGCTATGCTTCGTTAACGACGATGCAATGCGACCGCTTGGTCTATAGCCAGTCAAATGAGTCTTTGTGTAACATTCTGTTGTGATCAGTCTCGTTTCTGTCCGTGGTGGTCAGATCGATGCCGACATGTTCTTAAGCTATTCTGCGAAAGGTCACAGGTAGTGGCGATTCTGGAGCCCCTTACGGGTCCAAATCTTGGAAATTGAATTACTGTGGTGTGGGACATGGTGACTGGACTGATTTGATAATTGTTGAACGACGGCTGGGCTAGAGTGTTAAACTCAGTTCTCATACCCTTCGTTACCATGTCACCTTCCAGCAGGATAATGCAAGACCCCAAACTGAAGTTCACAACACAAAAGCGTTAAGGAATGTACGGGTCCTCGACTGAGTTACTTCGTCGCCTGCTTGTCACCCAAAGAACATAACCGGGGTGTGGCGGGAAGATGTATACTTTCATATTAGTAATCAAGCTTCATGAACTGGAACAGCAAGCGTTTCAGGTGACGTTCGTAGGCTGCCTGCTTCCCGCCAAAACGAATACAAGGGTTTATTCGTGCCTGTGGTGGGTCACACCCCGTAGCGACAGTGATGATGGACATCAATTCCGAAAGGAATGAAGATTTAGCAATTTAAATCCATACAAAGAACGAATCAGCAGATAGGACACATTCTGAGATAGCAAGGAATCGTCAGTTTAGCAGTGGAGGGAAGTGTGGGTGGTTAAAAATCCTAGAGGGAGACGAAGATGCGAGTACAGTGAGCAGGTTAAGATGGACGTGGGTAGCAGTAGTCATCCAGAGATGAAGAGGCTCACGCAGGATAAACTAAGCTGCAAGAGTTGCGTCGAAACAGTCTTCGGACTGAAGACCACAACAATATTTGATCAAAATCTCTACAAAGCTTGTGTAGCGTGTATTTAAACCGTGCACCTAGAAACGATGGAGAGGCTTCATCCCGCTGTAGCCCTCAGTGGTTCAAAACCCCACAACACAGCAGTCCACCCACTCCTCCGCCACCACATACTGAACCCAGAGTTATTGCGCGGTTCGGTCCCCACCAATAGATTTCCCCCCCCCCCCCCCCCCCCCTCACACACACACACACACACACACACACACACACACACACACACACACAGGAACGTCGAGTGTAACACCAAATGTTTGCGTGGTTGCGTGGTAGAGTAATTATGGTGTAAGTGTGCATGAAGACAGTGTTTATGCGCCGGCCGGAGTGGCCGTGCGGTTCTAGGCACTACAGTCTGGAGCCGATCGACCGCTACGTCGCAGGATCAAATCCTGCCTCGAGCATGAATGTGTGTGATGTCCTTAGGTTAGTTAGGTTTAAGTAGTTCTAAGTGTAGCAGTCGCCGACATAGTGTAACTGAGACGGAATAAGGGGAACCAGCCCGCATTCGCCGAGGTAGATGGAAAACCATCTTAAAAACCATCCACAAGCTGGCTGGCACACCGGACCTCGACACCAATCCGCCGGGCGGATTCGTGACAGGGACTGGCACGCCTTCCCGCTCGGGATGCAGCGCGGCAGACCGCGCGGCTAGCTTTGCGGGCTTTCCACAAATCTTGATTAATATCGGACTGGTACTAAATGTTGTAGCACTTTTCTTTTCCGTCAGTGTGTTTGAACTATACAGGTGTGCTACATACTGTTGGAGTAACTGCAAGTGAAACCAAACATTTTGCAATGCTCCACTGTCACACTCGTGATTTTTAAAAAAGAAGTATTGGCTTTCCGGGCGTGGCTATACAGCCATCACAAAGCTAGAAATGTTATACTACAGTTTGTTTCGAAAATCCAGAGTATGCATTAGCTTAAGTCGTATCGTGATACGAAGTAACTAACATAGGATTAACAAAGGGAGGGTACCGACAAAAAAAAAAAAAGAAAAGAAAAACAACAAATTTTACAATACACAGAAACGAGTAAACAAGATGAAAATGTAACAAGGACACACAGAGGTAGTAAGCTATAAAAATTCTACTCTTACAGAATTAGAAATAATAAATCGTAGTTGTCGCACATTTGGAATAGTCCGAATTCAGTCCATACTAAGAATTATGTATCTAAATTAGCGTTAAACATTCTTTTGTATGCCCTGTAAGAGTTCTTTCAAAATCTACGGGTAGAGAATTGACAGAACATGAGACAAGTACACAAGAACTAGATTCGGTTGTTACAGCCATATGTATACATTCGCGTGACAAAAGTCATTGGATACCTCTTAACATCGTGGCGCACCTCCTTTTGACGGCGCAGTGCAGCAACTCGATGTGTGAGGTACTCGACATGTCGTTGGAACTCACCTGCAGAAATACTCATAGCAGGTCACAATTGCGACATTGTTGCCTGTGCAGGGTTTTATGCACGAAGTGGCCTTTCGACTATGTCCCATAAATGTTCGATGGGATTGATGTCGGACGGATTCGGGGGGTCAGGTCATTCTCTCGAATTCCCAAAATGTTTTTCAAAGCTAACACGAACAAATGTGTCCCAGTGACATAGTGCATTGCCATCCATAAAAATTGCATCGTTGTTGGGAACAAGAAGTCCATGAATGGCTGCGAATGGTCTCCAAGTAGTCTAACATAACCATTTCCAGGCAATAATCGATTCAGTCGGACCCGAGGACTCAGTCCATTCCATGCGGACATAGCCACACCATTAAGGAGCCACCACACCTTGCACAGTGCCTCGTGGACAGTTGGTGTCCATAGCTTCGTGGGGTTTTGCGGCATACTCTAACCCTACCAGTAGCTCTTACCAGCTGAAATCGGGCTCATGTTACGAGGTCACGGTTTCCAGTCGTCTAGGATCGACCGATAGGAGCTGCAGGCGGTGTCGTACTGTTATCAAAGGCACTCGCGTCGGTTGTCTTCTGCCACATCCCTGCCTATGCTAACGGGTACGTTCGTCATACGTCCCACATTGATTTCTGCTGTTATTTCACGCAGTATTGCTTGTCTGTCACCACAGATAACTCTACTCAAACGCGCTGCTCTAGGTTGTCAAGTGAAGGCCATCGGCCACTGCATTGTCCGTAGTCCAGGTAATGCCTGAAATTTGTTATTCTGGGCACACTCTTGACACTGTGGGTATTGGGTTATTGAATTCCAAAATGGGATGTCTCATGCGTCTGGCTTCAACAACCATTCCGCGTTCAAAGTCTGTTCATTTCCGTCGTGAGACCATAATCACAACGGAAAGATTTTCACATGGATCGCCTGAGTACAAATGACAGTTTCGCCAGTGCAATGTCCTTTTATACCATGACTTTTGTCGCCTCAGAGTAGGTACGTCAGTATTCAGACACATTCGTATTGGAGGTACATAATGGCATACATTTATAGACTGGCCGTTTCACATCCTGCTGAGCAGCACGTGGGAATGTAGTCAGTTGTGCTTTGGCCTTCCCCCTAGCATTCTAATTACCAGGAGCATAAGATTAGCAGCGCACCAACCGGGATCTTGGCACTGTTGACCAACTCGTTCAGTATTTTACACATTGCTACATCGTTGGATGCCAACGGCCTTGCTACAGTAACACCGGTTCCCGTCAGATTACCGAAGTTAAGCGCTGTCGGGCTGGGTAACACTTGGATGGGTGACCATCCGGTCTGTCCAGCGCTGTTGGCAAGCGGGGTGCACTCAGCCCTTGTGAGGCAAACTGAGGAACTGCTTGATTGAGAAGTAGTGGCTCTGGTCACGAAAACTGACAGCGGCCGGGAGAAGGGTGTGCTGACCTTACGCCCCTCCATATCCGCATCAAGTGATGCCTGTGGGCTGAGGACGACACGGCGGCCGGTCGGTACCGTAAGGCCTTCATGGCCTGTTCGGACGGAGTTTACATCGTTGGATGCTAACAAGGTTTGGTGGCTGCTTGGGAACTGATGAAGAACAGCATGAAGATTATTTACAAGTATGTTTATGTGATATGTGATCCGAGGACATCGTAGGAATGTATGGTTTGGATCTTCTTCCCCTCCGCAAACACATAGAAGGGTGGCGCTTTTGTTGTGCGGATAGTGATCTTTGTTGAACTTCTACTGATTAAATTTCAGGCATGCTATAAATACCGTGAATCCCTCAATGTCTCTCTCCTATTATACTATGGTACTCTCGGAATTGTGGGATGAATTAGTGCGTAGTGACTGCCTTTGATTTTAGATGTCCGTGACCATTCCTCTCGCCAGCCCAATGACAACTACTTTCTGCAACACGTGATTTGCTGTTGAAGAGTGTACAGGTAGGCTCATTGCTTGCAGTCCTCTCCTCTTCTCCACCCCCTTCCCTGTAAAGGACTTCTTTATGTGGATTATAGCAACCAGAGTTTTAACACAATGCAAGATATTGGAACGAGTGGATGTGACATCATTTCAGCTATAAATATAATACTGGAAAAGTTAAAGCAAACTTCTTAGAAATATCTTAAAATGTACTCTTTTTTATTACTTCTCCACATAATCAGCATTCAGATTTAAGCATTTATCGTGTCTCTCCCTCTGTATTTCTGTTGGCTGAGACTACAGCCAACTCGTGGCACATTTCAACTGGTTCATTCGAACAAAAGCGGTGGGAGATAAGCCACTTTTTCCTGTGGCTGGTCTCAGAATTTCTAGGTAGAACGGACGCGTTAGTTTGGGCAGAGAGCCATCGGCAGATGTACAAGTAATTTCAGGAGTGTCCCAGGGAATTGTGTTGAAACCCGTGCTGGTCATGATGCATGTTAACGACCTTGCAGTCAATGTTAATACTGACCTCAAACTTTCCTCACATGAATCAGTCACTAAAATGATGTACTGCTCAAATATTCTTTCTGGTCACAATGAGATTGCAAAGCAGTGCGACGTACTTTAAATGTTCAGAAATGTAAATTTGTGTTTTTCACAAAATGAAGAAAAGTGTTATCCCTTGTGTAGACTGCCATCTAATTACAATTACACTCGGTCAACTCATACAAATACTTGCGAATAACAATTTGTTGGGATAGCAAATGAAATGGTCACATCGCCTCAGTCGTAGGTAAGGCAGGTGTCACACTTCGGTTCATTGATAGAATATTTTGAAATGCAGTCAATCATTTATCATCTGTGACAGAATTGCAATCTCGTCAGCAAACCCTAACGTTTCTGTTTCTTCACTCTGAGCTTTAAATGCCTTTCTAAATTTCTCTTTGGCTTGTTCCTTTAGTGCTCGTTCAACGAACAGACTGAATAACGACGGGAAGGCGCTACAATCCTATCCCACGCCCTTTTCAATCACTGCTCCCCTTCATTTATTTCGACTCTCACGAATGCATTCTGGCTTCTGAACAAGTTGTAAATAGCCTATTGCTAATTATATTTTACTCCTGCTACCTTCAAAATTTCTAAGAGTGTACTTGAGACGTCGTTGAGAAAAGATTTCACTTAATCTTCAAATGCTACAAACGGAGGTTTGGCTTTCTGGAACTTATCTTCTAAGATACGTCTTAAGGCCAGTATTGCTTAACGTGTTTCTACATTTCTCCGGAACCTTGATTGAGCGTCACCGAATTCCGTATCTACCAGTTTTATAAAATATTGTATGCTGTCTTTTTTATTTAGATTTCGACTCTTGTTACGTTAGCTGCTAAGCTCCTGCTTTAACAATATTGATACAATGTGAAATCGTTTGCTGAGCTAGCAGAGTGCTATTTATCTTACAGGGTACGTCTTAGGGTCAGTATTGCGTTGTCTGTTCCTAAATTTCTCCAGAATTCAAACTGATCTTCCTCGAGGTTAGCTGCTATCGTTTTTTTCCCATTCTTCCGTAAATAATTTGTGTAAATATTTTGCACGCATAACATTTTAAACTGGTAATTCTATAAAATTTACACTTTTCAGCACTTTCTATCTACTGAATAGGAATTATTACATTAGTCATGAAGTCTGAGGGTATTTCGCCTGATTCGTATTTTTTGGACACTATGTGGAATAGTTTTGTCACGGCTGTCTCTCTCAGTAATTCCGAAGGAATGTTGTCTACTTCTTACCACTTATCTCTGTCAGTGGGCTATCAAATTCTTCTCGCAGAATAATACATCCCATCTCATCTTCATCTACTTCCACTTCGATTTCTACATTATCTTCAAATTTATTACCGTGCACCTCCTTTCTGTAGATTCATTCCACCTTCCATCTTTCCCTTTATTGCTTCGTACTGGGTTGCTAATTGAGTTCTTAATATTCACACAGCTGCTTCTCCTTTCTACAAAGGTTTCTTTAATTTTCCTATAAACGGCATTTGGCTTTACCTTGGTCAAGCAGGCTTCTACAACGTTGCATTTGTTCTCTAGATACTGCTGCTTAGTCATTTTGCATTTTCTGTCAGTATCATTTCTAGATGTCCCTTTAGCCTGCCTCATTTGCTACAATTTTAAATTTTCCTCTTTAGTCAGTTACATGTATTTTCTCATATTCAGTGGTTCCTCCTGGCTTTTGTCTTTGTGTCTGTTTGATCCTCTGCTGCCTTCACTCTATCTTTCAAAGCTACCCATTCGTCTCCTGCTGTATTCCTCTCTCTTGCTTCTGTCAAATGTTGCCTAATCCTCCCTCTAAAACTCTCAGTAAATGCTAGCCCCTGCAACTTATACCACCGCCTTAATTTCCTACGTTTTTATAATTTCGTACCTATTGGAATTCCTACAGTGTACTGATTCTTGGTATGGATGTCATGACTATTTTGAACCTTAAATGAATTCGCAATTGCGAATAAGGACAACCAACAGCTGTAGAAGGGAATGACGACAGTGAAAATTTGTGCCGGACTCAAATCCGAATTTTCCGCTTAGCGCGAGTGGTCGCCATACCATTTGGCTTTCCGTGCACGATTCACCGCCAGATCCAAACTTCCATATGTCGTCAACCATCCCTCTACGACCTGTACTCGTACATCCATTATGTATATTCCCGTACAGGTCGAACGTTGTACTTTAACGTCGCTTTGCAATATTGTCGCTTGGCAATATCGTATTTTTAAACCTGTTTCTCGGGTCAAAAAGAAGCTGGCGACAGTTTTTCGAGCGATTTTATAGTGCACCAGTTACGAGAAGTAATACGCGTTTGCTTATAAACACTTCAGAGTAATGTTGGAAAGCTGTGTTGTCAAGAAACTGATGATCAGTGCAGAATAAGAACGAAAACTGCATGTAACGGTTACTGTACTGCCTGGGACAGTATCTCAGATTGGGGGGGAGAGGGGGGAAAGGGAGGTTGCCTGCACGCCTCTACAGAAGGACAACAGCCTAACGAGACGAGGAGGTCGGTCAGAAACTGGCCAGTCTCGTTACTTGCGAACAGGGCCAACGAGTCTGGCAAGGGGGGATTCTTGTAGACTTGTCAGTTTTCAAAATCCTGTTGTGAAAGCTTCCCTTGAGTCCAGGACGGTGAATGAGGTTTCTCCGCGTACAACCGTCTCTTTCTCTGTGTCCTTGACTATCGCAAATCACAGAGTTGCATATCTATACTCCACATACTTTACTATGGTGTGTGATGGAGAACAATTTCTATACCACTGTCACGTGCTCCCTTTCGTAATCCAGTCTCAAATGGTTTACGGGAAGAATGATTGTTGGTATGCCTCCGTGTGTACTCCAGTCTTTCTAATTTGACCTCCATGGGCTTTTCGTCACCAATACGCACGATGAAGCAATACAATGGTTGACTCATCTAGGAACTTACGACCTCGGAATTTTGCAGTAAACGACACTATGATGCATGATGCCTGTCTTGTAACGTTCTCCACTACAGCTGGATGACCTTCTTTGCGACGCTATCGCGCTTATTAAAAGAACCTGTCACGAAATGGGCTGTTCTTCTTTGGAGTTTCTTCTTTTATTTATTTATCCTATTTGGATTTGGCCTGACAAGGAATACTTAGATATTAATCGAATGAGGGGGTTGTAAGCTACATATTTTGAGGCTGGACTACGCGTCCTGAGGATGCTTCCAATCAAATTCAGTCTCATAACTCCCTTTCTTGCGATTGGTTAACTGTGGTCGTTCCGCTTTAGATGGCTTCGTAGACATATTCATAGATATTTAACCGGTGTGACTGCTTCTGGGGATGTTCTGCAATCGTGTAATAAAATGGTTCAAATGGCTCTGAGCACTATGGGACTTAACATCTGTGGTTATCAGTCCCCTAGAACTTAGAACTACTTAAACCTAACTAACCTAAGGACATCACACACATCCATGCCCGAGGCAGGATTCGAACCTGCGACCGTAGCAGTCGCGCGATTCCGGACTGAGCGCCTAGAACCGCGAGACCATCGCGGCCGGCAATCGTGTAATAGTACAATAATGGGGTCATGCTGTACTGTTGAACTGTAATTCTTAGAATATAATTTAAGAGCGCGACAATCCCCTCGTGTTACCTATATACTGTATGTCTTCATTGTCTCCGTGTTATTATCACGTCGCTCTCCTTCATCTGTATGACTGTGTGTGCGCTCGTATTCTCCGGAGACAGCCGCGGGGACGGATGGAGAAAAATATTTTTCCTTGTGGTGTTGAACGTCATACTGTGTCGTAAAACCAAGGCGCAACCTCCGTCACTTTTTGTCAGGAAGAGTTATTATTTGGAAGACAACATACCTCGTCGATAACAGCGTTATGCTCCTCACTTTATCTGGAGTTTCACAACTTGCATAAAAATAGACCGTGCCTACGGAAGGCGTAGAAACGAGAAGCAGTAGATCATTTCTCTTTCGAAAGATCGTTCAGTCCATTAATTGACGATGCTTTTCCGAGGACTTCCGAAATAAATACGACCTTGAAGGTGTGCAAGACATGAAGTCTTTTATTACAGTGACACAGTAACGTTTTAAAATTTGATAGCTGCACTCATCCACCTAGCTTTGTGTTGATCTGCTAGCATCTCTGAGCATTCACACCTCGCGAAATCACCAAAACCTTCTTCTACAAAATCAATATCCTTAACGCCGATTTTCTGCATAATTCTTGACCGTATTCTAAGTTTGAATATAATAGCTTTCCTTGATACAGGAAATCTTCTGTTCGCAAACTGGGTGATTAAAACTGCGTGTAAAAATTGTTAGTTAATGTTAACTGTTTTCGTCGCTGCTTGGTAGGACAACTTCATATTGATGAATTGAAAACACAGAATTGGGGATGTTACAGTGTAGAACTTCCAAAACTTTGGGCTTTTCATTTATAAAAAGGTAATTAACTTTTCAAAACATCCTAAGTCTTGTATCTCACACGTCTTGATACACGTTTGAACACCCCATACGCTCAGTCATGTTTGTCACAATTTTCTTCTTTTATTACGAGTTTTTAACTGGTTTATTTTATTGTACGATTTATTTGCAAGGAAACTCAATTAGGATGTTTTAAATTACGTCAAAGTGAATATCATATTGCTCGAGTGCAATCAATATGCTCAGTAGTGTCACAGAGATTAATAGCAGTACAATGGCTTTTGTAATAGCGCTGCTATTTCGCAGGATTCTTATGGTAGAACGTTTAGGAAACGGACAAACTCGACGAGTGCTCTGGCTGAAGGCAGTTTTATTAAGAGAATTCTTACAGTATTAAATTAGACTCTACACATAAGTTTACACTGCAGTCTAAAACCTTTATTTTTCTTAATAAAATCGGTGAATTAAATAGATGTTTCCGCATTATGTTTGAAGATTCAATTTGTAATACACATCTTATTGAAAACTGAAATAAAAAATGAGACATACCCCGTCAATCCAAAAACATTCCAACCCGGAGTAACAAAAAAGACGAAAATTAAGATGGTGGTTTTAATACTCCAGGTGTTCTACATAGTCTCCGCCCCATTTCACCTCCCACCTGAGTTCAACGTACAAAATGCTAATACAACAATGTGAAACTCGCAGAAAACTTCTCCTTTGGGGCGGTGTTCATCTGGAACGTCACATTGGCTTGAATGGCGGTTACGTCACTAAAGTGTTGACGCTTCATATGAGTTTCTGCATTGTTTCGTTTTATGGTAGGCTCGTACTGATGACACCAAGTCTCATCACACGTGATTATTTTTTCCAGATGAGAACTGTTTTGTGTTCCAATCAAGTCGCGGCAGGCGTCAATGCATCATACTTTTTGTTCAGGAGTCAAAATGAGAGGGAGAAATCTTGGCCTCACAGTCTATGACTGCAGCGTCCTAGACCGCTCGGCTAATTCCGCGCAGCTACTGAACAATGGAAGGAAGTCATTTGGTTGGATGATTCTTATCATGCACAGTTTCCAGGTTCTGGCCGAGTTTACGTCCCAAGAATGAAACATGGCTGGCTTTCGGTGACGATTCAGGCAGCCAGCTCGTAGTACTCCGTGGGTCCCATGGTTACTGTGCGAGGTCGCATTACTGCCAAGAATTATGTGAGCAGTTTGGCTAATCAGACCCGTCTCATGGTGCAATGATTGCTCCCCAATGTTGATGCTGCGCTCCAAGATGACAGTCCCAGTATTCACACAGCTTGCATCGTTCAAGACTGGTTCTGCGAGCGCGTAGGTGTATTGTCGCATACTCCCTGGTCAGCACATCCTCCCAATCTCAGTGTTATTGAGATTTATTTGTCTTGATTGGAGGGACAGAAGATTAATCTGGAACCTGTATAAAAGGCAGGAAGCAGAGATAGAAGTGAATGGTGTGAAGAAGAAAGCAAAACTAAGGAGGGGAGAAAGGCAAGGATGCCTATTATCACCATATTTGTTCAACTTATTTATTGAAAAAAAACACTGAAAAATTGAAAAGAATAACCAAAGGATTTAAAATTAACAGGGAACGAATACAATGCATCCGTTTAGCAGATGATATAGTAGTACTTGCTGACTCACTAAGGGAAATGGAGTTTATGTTGCTAAAATTTGCCAAAATCCTAAGAGAGTTTAATATAAAAATAAATAAGAAGAAAACAAAAACTATCGTAGTAGGCAAGACAAAAGAAAATGGTAAAGCTAATATCAAACTAGAAGATGATGTTCTAGAGCAGGTTGAGAACTTTTGTTATTTGGGGAGCACAATCACTGACGACAATAAATGTATCACAGATATAAAGAGAAGAATAGGCTTGGCAATGCAAGTTTTCCAAAATAAAAGGAATTTACTAACAAAATCATAGAAGCCTAGAAAGTAGGAAACAGTTTGCCAAAACTTTTGTCTGGAGTGTCTTAACATACGGATGTGAAGCGTGGACTCTGTGAAAGGCAGGGAAAAAGTGGCTGGAAGTAATAGAAATGTGGATATGGAGAAGAATGACGAAAACAAGCTGGGTAGATAGAAAAAGTAACGAACAGATCTTAAGAGAAGTGAATGAGAACAGAACGCAGCTAAATTATATAGGAAGAAGATAATAAAAAATGATAGGGCTCATGATGAGACACAACCAGTTTCTAAAGAATGTATTTGAAGGAAAATTTTTAGGGAAATAACCAAGAGGCAGGCCAAGAACAACGTATTTTAATAACGTCAAAGGAGATATGGGGATCAAATCGTATAGAGAATTGAAGAGGATGACAATGGAGAGAGGGACGTGGCTAAATCGACAAGGCACAGCCTTTATGATGATGATTTTGTCTGCTTTGGAGAGAAGGGTATGCGATTCGTATCCACCTCCACCATCGTTATCTGAACTTGCACTATTTTGCCGGAAGAATGGTATAAGGTTCCCATGAAAACCGTACAGGACCCTTACTTATCCGTCCCGAGACGAGTGGAAGCTATTCTGAATGACAACGGTTTTCCTACAGTGTATTAGGCACGGTAATGAGTTGTACTTTCGGTATTTCCGTATTTTTGTGCACCCCTGCATCAGTGTCCCTTGCGGCTTTAATGTGGTCACGCGAGCCACAAACCACACACGTACGTGACTACCCGTCAGAGGCAACAAGGACTTTCACATCATGGACCACTTTATGCAAAGAATGTGCTTTCGTAATGCGATTTTCACATTTTCAACACCATTGTCAACATTGAAGTGCTTAAGGCCGCTCCATTTTTCAACACAGATCTGTCGCACTGCGTGATGTGCAGAAACCGACCGCTTGGTCTGTGCAAGGTCGATTTCAGAAATCAAGTTGAATATAGACTTCGTCGCTACAAGAACACAGCAAAAAATCTTCATTACATGAGTCAAATCTCATTAATTTTTGTTTCATAAAAAGAAATACGAAAAAGAAAAATTTTCCCTAGCTTCTGTGATACAGAATACGTTGAAGTATTTTATTTCAACGGTTAATGAAAAACGATACATTTTAATTCCACACACCGACGACAATGAAATTCCATTTCGTATTTTTTAATGACAGTTATATTCTAAGGGCTCCAAATTGATAGCCTGCCTGGGAGTTGGTTGGGTCTAAAGAGCACTAAGTGGTGTCTTTTATAAGATCGTTGTCTTTTGGCTCCTGTTCCGGAGCGCCGCCATATACACCTTTCAAACTAAGCTTTATGATGTCTATAACAGGCTTCGGTCAGTTGGATCATAATTTGGATGCAAATAGTTCACACGCCATTAGCGTCACAAGAAATAACAAAATTGTTTTCCTTCTCAAAAGAGGAAATGAGATCTCCATGACGATGCCTATTCTGTGAGAATCTGACATCCATTGGAAAAGATTCCATTCCTGTCGTCTTGACCCTAAAAGTTTTGCTTTCTCCTTTGACAAATAAGTCTCGTCGGAGATCACGCAATTTCGCTCGACGCATACTCTGAGGTTTATCACCTTTTTCGTCGAAATCCCATACATGAGATGTGGAAGGCTTGTCGGGTTTTTCTTTTTCTGCACTGACTCCATCATCCGCGTGAAGCTCACAGCTTTGGCGTGGATTAGGCACTGGTAAAATATCTAAAGCGTTGCTGTTTTTTCTTCATTGACAGTTCTGCCTTCATACGCGGAGTCAGACAGAAATAGCAGCTACCTGTATGGTCTATAGTTTCCCACCAACCCATAGGCGCAGGAAATGCCACATATGGTTATTTTCATTTCTCAGGCATTCTCGTGGTAGAAGTAAACATGAGAAATAAACATGCAGAAATTACAGTGAAATGAACAACCGTAGCTGCTTACAGGCTTTGACATACGTCAACGGGGACAGATGAAAATGTGTGCCCCGTTTGGGATTCGAACCCGGGATCTCTTGCTTACAGGGCAGACGCTCTATCCATCTGAGCAATCGAGGACACAGAGGATAGCGCGGCTGCAGGGATTTATCTCTGGCACGCCTCCCACGAAACCCACATTCTCAACGTATTGTCTCGCATTACATTCGTAGTGCCCCCCCCCCCCCCCCCAGATGGATAGAGCATCTCCTGTAAGCAGTAGATCCCGAGTTCGAATCCCGGTCGGGGCACACATTTTCATCTGTCCCCGTTGACGTATGTCAAAGCCTGTAAGCAGCAATGGGTGTTCATTTCATTGTAATTTCATTCTAAGGAGCTGCTTGGTCACCGGTGGTATCTGTTCTTTCGGACATGTACTTTCGTACCACAGTAATGCCGACACGACAGGTAGTCTTCACGAGTGGCATCAGACTGCATTACTGTGACGAAAATGTTATTTCACCACAAATGTTACAAAACTTTTTGCTGAAACTACACATTTTCGTTGAGTTTTAATTCAATAAATGTTACACTTCGAAAGCACTCGAAAACCGGAAATTGTGCACTAATTACAATACAAACAATATGCAATACACAGTAATAATATTGACAACCTACAAAGACCTGGGGAACCATACGTTTTGTCACTAGCAGGTGTGACAACTCCAAAAACGTAATAACCACAAATCAAAAACGTAGATCTGGAAAAAAGACATCTCATTGTACCTCCAAAGCAGGAGCTAACTGGTCATTTACATGGTGATTTTTGAATTCAGCAGGTGGAAATACACTAAGATAAGCTATATTTGAGACTGAAACATTTCGTCGTTGGGCAATGTAATTGAAATAAGCGTCGCTACTAGTTTTAGCCATGCCACTGAGACATGTTTCGTCGTCGAACCACCTGAGGTAGACACAGTTTCCAAGGAAGTCGTACTGTATTCCGAAAACTTCTTCGTCTTTAGAGCAATGTTATCGAATCGAAAGTCAACAACTTGGAATATTTTAAGCCTCTCAGACCCGCACGGGAACGCGATTTTCATCATACGTTTCCTTAACTCGACTTCCGTCACGCAAACAGTAAGTCAGTACTCACAAAGTTCCACCAGGCTGCAGACAAACGGCAGTCGCGCGCGGTCCGAGAAGAGCTGTCACACAACAGAGCTCTTCAGCTGCGGCGACGGAACTGTCGAGCGTGATGGGTGAGCTACCCAAACGCGACTCACAAGTCACGCCCTCACAGCCTTACTTCCTTCAGTATCTCGTCCTCTGCCTTGCAAGCTTCACATAAATTCTCCTTCATACTTTGCGGGACTAGCACTGCTGGAAGAAAGGATATGACGGACACATGACTTCGCCACAACCTGCTTACTAATTATTACTACGAGGGTTGCCCAGAAAGTAATGAACTGCAATTTTTTTTTGTCAGCCGTAAACAATGCTACGAATGCGAAACGTTACGTATCTATTATTTGAAGTCTCCTGAGTTTCCGTCACTGCCGACTGATAGTGTAGCTGTAGGACATTTTCAAAATGGCGCCTGTAGGTGATGTACGGTACAAGAAACATTCCGTCACTGAATTTCTCACTGCAGAGAAAGAAACTTTGGAGAATATTCACAAACGATTGTGCAAAGTCTATGGAGCGTCTGCTGTCGAGAGAAGTACACTTAGTCGTTGGACACGGAGGGTGAGATCATCAGAAGGCGGTTTGACGGAGCTCCACGATCTGTAGAGGCGCGTGAGATCTTCCACGGCTGTCACACCTGAGATGTCGCAGTCAGTTGATGTCATTCGCGAGGACAGACCCATTACAGCTCGGCAGTTGGCGCTGCATCTCAATTGGCAAAGGAAGTGTGGATGCAGTTCTCCGCACTCTTGGGTATTCAAAAATGTGTGCAAGATGGGTCCCGCGGTGTCTAACGGTGGATCACAAGTCGCACAGAAAAAAAACCTTTGTCTTGATTTGTTGCACCGTTTTGAGGCTGAGGGGAGGCCTTCTTGTCTCGGATTGTGACAGGTCATGAAAACTGGGTTCACCATTTAGAGCCCGAAACAGTTGATGGAATGGCACCATACCCACTCCTCACAGAAGAAAAAATTCAAAGCAACTGCTTCCGCCGATAAGGTCAGGATCATCGTGTTCTGGGACTGTAAAGGTGTGATTCTCGTTAATGTGATGCCAAGAGACGGTACCATTAATTCAGGAGCATATGACAACATATCAACAAAAATCAAGACGCGCTTCCGGCGACTTCGACGCCACAACAACCCAACACCATAACGCTCGACGCCACACAAGTCTGAGGACTGCTAAACACATCGCAAAACATAGTTGGACAGTGCTACCCCATCTAACCTACGGCCCTGACCTAACCCCTTCGTATTTCCACTTTTTGGGCCATTACAGGATGCCATTCGGGGAAGGCATTTTGAGGACGATGAGGAGGTGATTCACACAGTGAAGCATTGGCTCCGGCACCAGGACATGGATTGCTACTGACAGGGCATACACGCCCTTGTTTCGCGCTGTAGGAAGGCCATAGAACTGGATGGAGATTACATGGAAAAATAGGGTGTGTAGGTAAAACACCATTCTTTCGTGTGTGTAATTCTCATTGTGTTCAGTAAAGAATTGTCGAAGAAAAAAATGCGGTGCATTACTTTCTGGGCAACCCTCGTAAATGACGATTTTCCTTAAAATTAAGACTTTGCAGGAACTTGAACGCTTTCACACACAGTGAGACTCCTGCAGAGTAAATATGAGCGTTGGGTGACGACAATCTCAGCTGGACGTTAGCAGATACCAGTGCCTGAAAACTTAATATCGCGGAATTATCCTGCCAGAATTGTTGCAGAAGACAGCCGTAAAGAACAGTCTCTAGATTGTTTGCTTTTCGAGCCGGTTTTATATAGCTAGTAAGGAGACCAGTCACTGTCATTTTTTGAACTGCCGCGCGCAAGTGAGCAGGTGTCCCCACGTTTACATGCATAGTCTCCGAGAGACACGGAATAACAGTTTTGTAGCAGTAAAACCGATAGGGAATCGCCACCAGCTCGACCTCATATTTTAAGAAGAAAAAATCCACTTGCAAGATATCTGCCGCAGCAATCCGTCCTGCACGAAAATGTGGACCATAATTCTGACAGTACACAGTTATGGCTTTCTCAGTGTACCTACAGCTTTGAAACTTTTATGCGGATTGGTTGTTCAAAAATAAAAAAAAGGTCAAATATGTGTGAAATCTTATGGGACTTAACTGCTAAGGCCATCAGTCTCTAAGCGTACGCACTACTTAACCTAAATTATCCTAAGGACAAACACACATAGCCATGCCCGCGGGAGGACTCGAACCTCTGCCGGGACCAGCCGCACAGTCCATGACTACAACACCTTAGACCGCTGATTGGTTGTTCTGACCAATTTTTCTCACGCTCCACCCCACTGCAGCCGTCTAATGCCGAAGCACGAAGTACTACACAGTGGACTGAGTAATCAGTAATGTACTTGAAAATGGGCTTATAACCCGAAACCTACGTTGTATCATCGTCATCATCATCATCATCAGCATCATCATCATTTAAGACTGATTATGCCCTTCAGCGTTCAGTCTGGAGCATAGTCCCCCTTGTAAAATTCCTCCACGATCCCCTGTTCAGTGCTAACATTGGTGCCTCTTCTGATGTTAAGCCTATTACTTCAAAATCATTCTTAACCGAATCCAGGTACCTTCTTCTTGGTCTACTCCGACTCCTCCTACCCTCTACTGCTGAACCCATGAGTCTTTTGGGTAACTTTGCTTCTCGCATGCGTGTAACATGACACAACCATCTAAGCCTGTCCGCCCTGACTGCTACATCTCTAGAGTTCATTCCCAGTTTTTCTTTGATTTCCTCATTGTGGACACCCTCCTGCCATTGTTCCCATTACTAGTATCTGCAATAATCCTAGTTACTTTCATATCCGTAACCTCAACCTTATTGATAAGGTAACCAGAATCCACCCAGCTTTCGCTCCCATACCTTCGACCTAGGTTGTAGAGTAACATGATTTGTTTAGTTAATTTACAATGTTTTGTTAAAATGAAGGAATTAGTATGGTTCACCAATAACCAAAATTCCCCCATTTCGGGGATTGCGAATCCGCATTACGCGATCAAAACGAGTGTCTGTGTGGTGTGCAATGTCCAGTCACGATATAATATTACTTGATGACATGGTGATTACCGAACGGTACGTGTAGGTTTTGGAAGATGATCTCATCCCCATTGTCCCAAGTGACCTTGATTTCTACAAGATGTTCATGCAAGACGGAGCTCGACCTCATTGAAATAGGAGAGTGTTTAATGTCCTGGAGGGGCACTTTGGGGGACCGCTTTCTGGCTCTGAGGTACCCAGAGGCCACTGGCACGGACCTCGGTTGCCGCCATATTCTCCGGATCTGAACACATGTGACTCCTTTTTCTGGGGCTATGTTAAAGACAAGGTATACAGAAATAACCCCGAAACCATTGTTGAGCTGAAAACGACCATTAAGGAGGTCATCGACAACATCGATGTTCCGCCATTTCAGCAGGTCATGCAAAATTTCGCTATTAGTCTGCCCCACATCATTGCCAATGATAACAGGAATATCTAACATGCCATAACCTAAATCCGAATATCTGTAGTCCCAGTTACATGTTGAATAAAATGTGTACATGTCTTAGTTTGCCACTAGTTTACGTTTTTTTCTTATAGTTCAATAATTGTCATCTTGCACATCACAAGAAAAAGAACTTTGTGAAATGCGCAGTCTAGGATTTGGCCTTATGGCCCTCTCCCAGCCTCATCTCATCATCTGGTCCTCGGCCTTCCCACACACCTTGTTGTATTCCATTGGTAGTCAAGGGACTCTCTTTGGTGAAATACGCTATAAATACTCTTTCCAATCCTCCTTCCGTTTGATTACATTTTCAATTAACGGCTGTACTCCCATTTCGAACTTTCTACTCAGTATGGTACTGTTGGTGATACCGAGTCTTTGTGAAATTTGATTTAGATTCATCTTCCCATTTTACGCTTCAGTGTTGTTCTAATTGTGCCATACATGTGCTGGTAGACATTAGTTTTCTTATTTATATCTTCTGCAAAAGTTGTAGCAATGCGAAATACTGAAAATGGGACACCACTTGTATTATTGGGTTATCGATGATTATCTTGATCCGTATGGGGTATTTTCCTAAAACGACTATTGTTTTTGGCTTAGTGTTTGATGTCTTTAGGTTATGATTTAGGCGTACATTGTTTAATCTATGTACCGCTTTTTGTAGTTTGTCTTCGTTTTTGCCTTAGTTGTTATAATTTAGGTTTATATTGTTTAACCTATGAACCACTATTTCTAGTTTGTCTTCATTGTCCTGTGTAATTACCTGGTCGTCGGCAAAGAGCACTGTATTTAGAAGTCTCTCTCTCATACCTTTACGTATTCTGTCCTTCAACAATTCCCTACGACCGAGTCGTCGATGTAGATGTTGAACAGTGTAGGTGACATTCTCGGACCTTGCGTTTGACTTACTGCCTGGCATATCTCGATTACTGGTGTCAGCTGTTTAGCAGCATCCAGTCTTATTTTGCTGTTTTTATGTAAACCTTAGCATACTTTTGTCAGATGCCTGAGAAAACCTCTTTTCTCCTTTACTGACCAGAGCTTTTTTCTGTAGATACGGACAAATGAATTTTTATTTGGGGGCAAACGCCAAGTGTGCTTCTTTGCAGTGTTATCTACTACTAGGCTCTGGCTCTGAGCACTATGGGACTTAACATCTATGGTCATCAGTCCCCTAGAACTTAGAACTACTTAGACCTAACTAACCTAAGGACATCACACAACACCCAGCCATCACGAGGCAGAGAAAATCCCTGACCCCGCCGGGAATCGAACCCGGGAACCCGAGCGTGGGAAGCGAGAACGCTACCGCACGACCACGAGATGCGGGCTATCTACTACTAGGAAGTTCGACAGTAAAGAATATTCAAAGTATAATTTGTCTTAAGAAATTACTGGTGAGAATAAACACATAAGAGCATGCGATGATAACGGGCGCTGCCGTGCATAGGGCCGTGTCGTGCCTAAAACGGAGGGCACCGCCAAGTGGAGCGTCCCGATCCCACACAGACGTCCATACTGGTACCGTGCATTAAGCGGTGAAAGGGTTTATCTAGAGGCGAAGGTTAATTGCGGCTGCAACTAGAAGGGTTACAGCCAAACTCAGGATAGGAAGCTGTAGATCAGGTGGCAATTTTAGCAAGACCAGACGGCAGTAGGGGGAGGAGGGAGTGTTAGACCAGCCCCAGATCTACGGTATTTCCGAACCGGAGCAAATATTTAGAGTGCCCCCGCCCCCCTCCCCTCCCACTAGAATGTTTGAAATACGACGTCAAATATTTAAAAATGGATTTTTCAAAAATTGTTCTTTTTTGTTGCACATCTTTCTAAAGAGTTTGCTATATAAAAAATACATGTGCGAAGAAATGTAAGACTTGTTATTTGGCCTTAAGTGGGTCAGAGTGAAATGCCATGCCTCTTTACACAGCATTCTTCTATCGAGCGTCACTGTATTTCGCTTTGTGGAAATCAAAGCGTATATTTTGTAACGGAAGTCATCAAACCTATATTCAGCATAGTGGAAATTAACGCTCCCGTGGTGCTTCTCCTACTCCCAGTTGGCCGGCTTGTCATCCTGCCCCTCTTTAAAAAAACTCGCAATTAATACTGGGTGGGATTATATGTGACCGAGAGAATAAGAACTCTTCAGAAAATTTGCACTCTTTATTGCCTAGTAGCTAATAACTTTCTCTTTTGTGTAACATAAAATTAAATATAGGAAACATAAAAGCAGTAAAGGCAAAAGACGAGCATGACAATACACATTTCTTCAATCCTTAGGTTCCAGCATATTTCTTAATCTAATTTTGCTGCAGCCTTACACGTCGTTCTTTTCTTTCTGCGAAAGAATCTATTAACTAATCAAAGTTCGTCAAAAGTTTTGGTACATGAAAAATAAAGATTCGTTGTCTAATACTTATAAAGCTATTAATACGAATAGTGCCCAAGAGTGGGTGGTTTCTAGACTGGATTACGTCTATTTTGTCGCCGTCTACTAGATAAAACAAAATAGGCCTGTCTAATATTGCAGCAATTGTAAAACACGCCACATAAGCGAGACTTTTGGCAGAAATGGTCATTTTTATCTATTTCATTTACATAAGTAATACGACAGAATATGATAAACGAAGTACCAATATCAAACGCCAATTATGGCTACTACAAGCAAAAAGTATTGTGTTGGGAAATAGTTTCACATTTCATTTGTATGCTTCAGTTTCTCAAGCATGAGAGCGAAAAGTAATAGTAGTACGAAATTTTTATATAAATTTAGAATCGTTATGTTTTCCCATACGATTTGCGTGTCCCCGTTTCTTTTCCTTCCTCGTTCTAAAAAACAGTCTTGTCATCACTAATTCTGTCTCTGTTGCTGCCACTGTCAAAACTTATTCTCCGGTTAACTTCACTAACCCTGCCAGAATCACCGGTTCAGTTATCCCGCGTTTATTCTCCGGTTAGGCGTTATTACGTGTTCATACAAGGCGTTTTCCACGCTATTCCGAGACAGATCTTAAGCGGCTGCTAACCGGGGTCTGTACAGCGTGTACATAAAGTCCGGGAACACTTTCAATTATTTATTGCACAAGAACTAAACATTGTACCCATGTCATACACATTGCATTTTGAAGAGACACACTGAAAGCTTTTTTCACAACCATTCGATATGCGAAACGCGAATGACCTGGCAGATATCAATACGGTAAACGAATTCTTGCCATACCCGTCCCAGCATGGCGACTGTGGCAGTCGCTTCCCGTATTCTCTCCCGCAGCTCTGCTACATCAAGTGGCAGAGGCAGTATATACACCCGATCTTCGTGTTCCCACAGAAAAAAAGTCGCACGGTTTGAGACCTGGTGATCGGGGAGGCCACTTCATGAAACAGCTGTCTCATTCTGTAGCACGGCCGCTCCATCGATGCGGCCTCTCCGTGTTCAGGTACCCACGAACATCACGATGAAAATGGTATAGAGCCCCATCCTGCTGAAAGATGGACGGAGAGTCCGACTGCATTTGAGGCATGAGCCATTGCTGCAACATGTAAAAGTAGGAATATCCAGTGACAGTCCTCTCGCCGAAAAAGAGTGGCCAGTACTGTTTTCGACGTGACAAGGCACAAAAAACATTTACCTTTGGGGAATCACGCTCAAATTCAATGCATTCATGTGGATGCTTTGTATCCCAGATTCGACAGTTATGCCTGTTCACTTCCCCATTAGTGTGAAAAGTGGCTTCGTCGCTAAAAATTAAGCGATCCACTATGCCATCCCCATCCTGATTGAATTGTTCCAACTGTGAACAGAACTCAAAACTCTTGTCTTTGTTGTCGTCATTAAGCTTCTGCACTAGCTCCAGTTCAAATGATTTCACAGACAGCTTCTGTCGCAGGAGCCATTTCGAGTTCACGGGGTGCATGACGCACTGATTTCTTTCGACTCCTTATGAATGTCTCTCATACGCGCTCCACATTCAGTTCACTCACACTGGGACATCCGCTTCTCTTTGCCGGCCACAAGCAAACGGTCGTAACGAATTTGTTGTGTCAGTGGTAAATGGCCTTCATTCTCGGTGGCTTCTTACCGTACTTGGTTCTAAACATCCGTTGAACAACTGCAGTACACTTGTTTTTGTCGAACTCCAACACACAGAAAGCTCGCTCCACACCTGAACTCACTATGTTTGCTGACTATCGGCAAATTACCAAACTACGCTGTTGCGCTATACATGAAAAAAAACTTTCTAAGTTTTCTCTTCAAAATGACATATGTATGATATCTGTTCAATGTTTAGTTCTTGTGCAATAAATAATTGAGTGTTCCCTGACTTTATGTACATCCTGTACAACTGGCCCATAAAAGTATAGCGATCTGGCAAAAATTTTCTGTCAAAATTTAATTTTCTTGGATAAATCGAGAAGATGATACGTAATCTTTCTTACCCGTTATTCCAGGTAGTCGTTTATTTCCACTCTGGTAGTCTGAATCTATGAACAACGCTTATCGTTCGCACACCCAGTAAGCAGCGATTGGTATTCACCCGTCCAGTTTATTCACCCCAACTGGTGCAGCACAGTCCCCTTTTGTCTGTGACAAAGTTTTTATTTCTCGTTGCGACGGGGATTCCGCTGGCACACTGTGTGCGCATTCAAAACTCAACTTATGATTCGTTCAGAAATCTGCTTAGACTGTGTTCAGAAATGTTGAAAACCCAAAAGGGACGCTAAAATGATATGAATAACCTATAGACCAACGTGCGCTCGGTGCTAGGATCCTTGTGAAACAATTTTTTTTTCTTCAAGAATATGTATTTGGAGTCCCCTGAAATTGCCGCCCGAGGCAGATATCCCCTTCGCCGTTCGTTGCCCCCCCCCCCCCCCGCCCCCTCTTAGATACGGGCCTGGGTTAGGCTGGTATTACACAATCAAATTTCTTTGTCAAAGATTTGATCAAAGATGTGATCTAATATTCCGTCAAATATATTTGACAAAGATCTTTGACGTAGCGGTAGAGGGGGTATTACACTGTCATCATATTTTTCGTCAAAGTTCAAGATGGCTGACAACAACAACTCGTTATTAACCGCAGCAGTTGCATGTGCCACAATTGCACTGTTGCATATGCGGAAGAGAAGTGGGGGGAGGGGGAGGGGGGGGGGGGGAAGGAAACATACCTGGGTGAAGACGTGGGTTTTACGACGACACGATAACGGCATTCAACAAAACTTGTTACGTGAGCTTTTAGTGAAGGACGTCAAGTCGTACATCGATTACTTAAGAATGGTTGAGTATACATTTCTGTATATGCTCAATGAAGTGTGTCCTCATATCACAAAGCACAATATTCACTGGAGAACTGCTACATCTGCAGAAGACAGGGTCACTGTAACACTCCGATTCCTTGCCACAGAAGAGGGTTAGGTTATATTAGGTCAGGTCAGTTCAGGTCAGGTCAGGTCTCCAATCTTCTTAATCTATTTTTGTATTCAGGATGCCTCACGTTGTAAAGCGCCTCATCAGCTTCATACATCTCTATTAATTTTGTAGTTGTCGGCACACACCAATTGTATTTACCCACAATGTTTATAAAAACACTACACACGACAGAATGCAGCGATGCTAGCGCTCCATGTGGTGAACAGAAGAAAAGCGACTTCTTTGATCAAATCTACAGCGAGGCCCTAAATGTGATCAAATATTGGACGACATTTGACAAAGTTCCCTATTACTCCATCAAATATCTTTGACAAAGATATTGGACAAAGATATTGGACAAAGATATTTGACAAAGAAATTTGATAGTGTAATACCGGCCTTAGGCAGGTACTGCAGACAGAGGTGACGCACCTGTATGTAGATCATGAACTTCCGCACCACTGCCAGGCTGACGCGCGCCAGGTGGCCCAGGTGGACGCCGGCCATGTCGAAGACGACGACATATCCGGGCACGAGGCCGTCCTCGGACAGCTGCATGTCGTTGTACATGCAAAACGCCTTGACGGCGGTGCCGAAGTGCAGCCGCGACGCGTCCGGGTTGACCAGCCGGTACAGCATGACGCGGTAGCCCTCCGGCGTCGGCCGCGGCAGCTGCATCAGGTGCCTGCAACACCGACTCCAGTACTGCATCACGCTGAAATGCAGTCTCCATGGTGTCGAGATTAATCCACATAGTACCACTGGGCTCCATATGACCCCATAAGCATATTGGAAAGATTTTAAGAGCTATGTTATTAAATCTGTGTATTGAGCAAGCAGTAAAGGAAACAAAAGAGAAGTTTGGTGTAGGTATTAAAATCCATGGGGAAGAAATAAAAACTTTGAGATCCGCCGGTGACATTGTAATTCTGTCAGAGACAGCAAATGACTTGGAAGAGCAGTTGAACGGAATGGACAGTGTCTTGAAAGGAGGGTATAAGATGAACATCAACAGAAGCAAACGAGGATAACGGAATGTAGTCGAATTAAATCGGGTGATCCTGGGGGAATTAGATTAGGGAATGAGACACTTAAAGTCGTAAAGGAGTTTTGCTATTTGGGGAGCAAAATAACTAATGATGGTCGAGCCGGTCGCGGTGGCAGTGCTGTTCTAGGCGCTGCAGTCCGGAACCGCGGGACTGCTACGGTCGCAGGTTCGAATCCTGCCTCGGGCATGGGTGTGTGTGATGTCCTTAGGTTAGTTAGGTTTACGTAGTTCTAAGTTCTAGGGGACTGGTGACCTCAGAACTTAATTCCCATAGTGATCAGAGCCATTTGAACCATTTTTTTGATGATGGTCGAAGTACAGAGGGCATAAAATGTAGACTGGCAATGGCAAGGAAAGCGTTTCTGAAGAAGAAAAATTTGTTAACATCGGGTATAGATTTAAATGTCAGGAAGTCGTTTCTGAAAGTATTTGTACGGAGTGTAGCCACGTATGGAAGTGAAACATGGAAGATAAATAGCTTGCACAAGAAGAATGCTTCAAATGGCTCTGAGCACTATGGAACGTCTGTGGTCATCAGTCCCCTAGAACTTAGAACTACTTAAACCTACCTAACCTAAGGACATCACACACATCCATGCCCGAGGCAGGATTCGAACATGTGACCGTAGCAGTCACGCGGTTCCAAACTGAAGCCCCTAGAACCGCACGGCCACACCGGCCGGCGCACAAGAAGAGAATAGAAGCTTTCAAAATGTGGTGCTACAGAAGAATGGTGAATATTGGATGGGTAGATCACATAACTAATAGGATTGCGGAGAAGAGGAGTTTGTGGCACAACTTGACTAGAAGAAGGGGTCGGTTGGTAGGACATGTTCTGAGGCATCAAAGGATCACCAGTTTGGTATTGGAGGGCAGCGTGGAGGGTAAAAATCGTAGAGGGAGACCAAGAGATGAATACACTAAGCAGATTCAGAAGGATTTACCTAGCAGTAGGTATTGGGAGATGAAGAAGCTTGGACAGGATAGAGTAGCATGGAGAGCTGCATCAAACCAGTCTCAGGACTGAAGACCACACCAACAATTCGCAATATACGCTAAATCGCTAAGGAAACTGGTCTACGCATGCGTATACAAATATAGAGATATGTAAACAGGCAGAATACGGCACTACGGTCGGCAACGCCTGTGTAAAACAACAAGTCTGGCGCAATTGTAGACCAGTTGCTGCTGCTACAATGGCAGGTTACCAAGTTTTAAGTGAGCTTGAACGTCGTGTTATAGTCGGCGCAAGAGCGATGGGACACAGCATCGCCGAGGTAGCGCTGAAGTGGGGATTCTCCCGTACGACCATTTCACGATCGTACCGTGAATATTAGGAATCCGGTAAAACATCAAATCTCCGACATCGCTGCGACCGGAAAAACATCCTGCGAGAAAGGGACCAACGACGGCTGAAAAGAATCGTTCAACGTGACAGACGTACATCCTTTCCGCAAATTTCTGCAGATTTCAGTGCTGGGTCATCAGAAAGTGTCAGCGTGCCAACCATTGAACGAAACGTGGTTGATATGGGCTTTCGGAGCCGGAGGCCCACTCGTGTACCCTTGATGACTGCACGACATAAAGCTTTACGCCTCGCCTGGACCCATCAACACCGACATTGGACAGTTGATGACTGTAAACATGTTGCCTGGTCGAACGAGTGTCGTTTCAGATTGTATCGAGAGGATGGACGTGTTCGGGTATGGAGACAACCTCATGAATCCATGGACCCTGCATGTCTGCAGCGGACTATTCAAGCAGGTGGAGGCTGTCTAATGGTGTAAGGCGTGTACAGTTGGAGTGATATGGAATCCCTGATACATCTACAAACCACTCTGACAGGTGACACGCACATAAGCATCCTGCTCGATCACCTGCATCCATTAATGTCTATTGTGCATGCTGACGGACTTGGGCAGTTCCAGCAGGACAATGCGACAACCCAAATGTCTAGAATTGTTACAGAGTGGCTCCAGGTACATTCTTCCGAGGTAAAACACTTCCGTCGGCCACCAGACTCCCCAGACACGAACATTATTGATCATATCTGGGATGCCCTGCCCACCCCCTCGTACTGTTACGGACTTATGGACAGCCCTGCAGCTTTAATGGCGTCGGTTTCCTCCAGAACTATTTCAGACATTAGTCGAATCCCTGCCACGTCATGTTGCGGCACTTCTGCGTGCTCGCGAGGGCCCTACACGATATTAGGCACGTACTCTTCAGTGTACATGACTTCCTCCTTGTCAGCTGTATCCAATAATGTTTCTTTCAATTTTATATACAGGGTGTTTCAAAAATGACCGGTGTATTTGAAATGGCAATACAAACTAAACGAGCAGCGATAGAAATACACCGTTTGTTGCAATATGCTTGGGACAACAGTACATTTTCAGGCAGACAAACTTTCGAAATTACAGTAGTTACAATTGTCAACAACAGTTGGCGCTGCGGTCTGCGAAACTCTATAGTACGATATTTTCCACATATCCACCATGCGTAGCAATAATATGGCGTAGTCTCTGAATGAAATTACCCGAAACCTTTGACAACGTGTCTGGCGGAATGGCTTCTCATGCAGATGAGATGTACTGCTTCAGCTGTTCAATTGTTTCTGGATTCTGGCGGTACACCTGGTCTTTCAAGTGTCCCCACAGAAAGAAGTCACAGGGGTTCATGTCTGGCGAATAGGGAGGCCAATCCACGCCGCCTCCTGTATGTTTCGGATAGCCCAAAGCAATCACACGATCATCTAAATATTCATTCAGAAAATTAAAGACGTCGGCCGTGCGATGTGGCCGGGCACCATCTTGCATAAACCACGAGGTGTTCGCAGTGTCGTCTAAGGCAGTTTGCACCGCCACAAATTCACGAAGAATGTCCAGATAGCGTGATGCAGTAATCGTTTCGGATCTGAAAAATGGGCCAATGATTCCTTTGGAAGAAATGGCGGCCCAGACCAGTACTTTTTGAGGATGCAGGGACGATAGGACTGCAACATGGGGCTTTTCAGTTCCTCATATGCGCCAGTTCTGTTTATTGACGAAACCGTCCAGGTAAAAATAAGCTTCGTCAGTAAACCAAATGCTGCTCACATGCATATCGCCGTCATCAATCCTGTGCACTATATCGTTAGCGAATGTCTCTCGTGCAGCAATGGTAGCGGCGCTGAGGGGTTGCCGCGTTTGAATTTTGTATGGATAGAGGTGTAAACTCTGGCGCATGAGACGATACGTGGACGTTGGCGTCATTTGGACCGCAGCTGCAACACGGCGAACGGAAACCCGAGGCCGCTGTTGGATCACCTGCTGCACTAGCTGCGCGTTGCCCTCTGTGGTTGCCGTACGCGGTCGCCCTACCTTTCCAACACGTTCATCCGTCACGTTCCCAATCCGTTGAAATTTTTCAAACAGATCCTTTATTGTATCGCTTTTCGGTCCTTTGGTTACATTAAACCTCCGTTGAAAACTTCGTCTTGTTGCAACAACACTGTGTTGTAGGCGGTGGAATTCCAACACCAGAAAAATCCTCTGTTCTAAGGAATAAACCATGTTGTCCACAGCACACACGTTGTGAACAGCACACGCTTACAGCAGAAAGACGACGTACAGAATGGTGCACCCACAGACTGCGTTGTCTTCTATATCTTTCACATCACTTGCAGCGCCATCTGTTGTTGAAAATTGTAACTACTGTAATTTCGAAAGTTTGTCCGCCTGAAAATGTACTGTTGTCCCAAGCATATTGCAACAAACGGTGTATTTCTATCGCTGCTCGTTTAGTTTTTATTGCCGTTTCAAATATACCGGTCATTTTTGAAACATCCTGTATAAGCACATTAAAACTTATTCATGGTTTTCAGCTGAGTTCCATTGGCATCATTATGACGTTAAACTAAATTCCTTTTCGTTTCTTGAATCAACGAAAATAAAACATTGATAGTTAGGCTGAACTGCTGCAATGTATGTTTTTATGTTGATTCACTAAAATACTACCATCTGGTGAGCAAGATGTATGAGACAGGCGAAGTTCCCTCAGACGTCAAGAAGAATATAATAATTCCAATCCCAAAGAAAGCAGGTGTTGATAGATGTGAAAATTACCGCTATCAGTTTAATAAGTCACAGCTGCAAAATACTGACGCGAATTCTTTACACACAAATGGAAAAACTGGTAGAAGCTGACCTCGGGGAAGATCAGTATGGATTCCGTAGAAATGTTGGAACACGTGATACAATACTGACCCTACGACTGATCTTAGAAAATAGATTAAGGAGAGGCAAACCTATGTTTCTAGCATTTGTAGACTTAGAGAAAGCTTTTGACAATGTTGACTGGAATACTCTCTTTCAAATTTTAAAGGTGGCAGGGGTAAAATACAGGGAGCGAAAGGCTATTTACAATTTGTACAGAAACCAGGTGGCAGTTATAAGAGTCGAAGGACAGGAAAGGGAAGCAGTGGTTGGGAAGGGAATGAGACAGGGTTGTAGAATGTCCCCGATGTTATTCAATCTGTGTATTGAGCAAGCAGTAAAGGAAACAAAAGAAAAGTTCAGAGTAGGTATTAAAATCCATGGAGAAGAAATAAAACTTTGAAGTTCACTGATGACATTGTAATTCTATCAGAGACAGCAAAGAACTTGGAAGAGCAGTTGAATGGAATGGATAGTGTCTTGAAAGGAGGGTATAAGGTGAACATCAACAAAAGCAAAACGAGGATAGTGGAATGTAGTCGAATTAAATCGTGTGATGCTGAGGGAATTAGATTAGGAAATGAGACACTCAAAGTAGTAAGAGTTTTGCTATTTGGGGAGCAAAATAACTGATGATGGTCGAATTAGAGAGGATATAAAATGTAGACTGGCAATGGCAAGGAAAGCGTTTCAGAAGAACAGAAATTTGTTAACATCGTGTATAGATTTAAGTGTCAGGAAATCGTTTCTGAAAGTATTTGTATGGAGTGTAGCTATGTATGGAAGTGAAACATGGACTATAAATAGTTTAGACAAGAAGAGAATAGAAGCTTTCGAAATGTGGTGCTACAGAAGAATGCTGAAGATTAGATGGGTAGATCGCATAACTAATGAGGAGCATGGAGAGCTGCATCAAACTAGTCTAAGGACTGAAGGCCACAACAACACAACATATTCCGCGTAAATTACTTGGTGTCTTTATGATCGTAGGGTTGTACGAGAGTTAAATACGCGCCTTACATGAGTGACTTTCTCGTCGAAACCGATAAATCGTGGTGGTTGCTCGTCACGTGCCTGCGCGTAGATCTGCAGCTAGATACGTCGCCAGCGGGGCAATAATATCAATGATCAATTGACTAAAGGGCCCTACGCAGAGGACTGCAATTGCAGTCGGTCATTCGCACCCATCACGCCACACATAAGCGATTTACCAAGCAACTACAAGAACTATAACTAACGTCACTGTGCCGTGGAGGCCTGCATTGCAAAATGAACTGCTATTTTTAACAGCAGTCGCAGTTGGGAGTCCGGATATCCAACAACACATGAAAGAAATAATTTGGAACTGTAGCTTACTTGTGTTGTCAAATGAAGCAATAATTTTACTGTTGCCAGGCAGTTTTATTTAACTCCAAAGCACATTTCGCAAGTATAAAGCTCTATCATCAGATATATTTACAGGGACTGGACAAAAATGTGGAAACACGTGATAAACGAACGCTTTACCATAAATGCAGACGCTGGCCAAGCCTGCAGGTTGCGTTGTTGTATTTGACAGTGTCCTCCATTAGAGTTGTAAAACTACCGTAAGCTACTGTAGAGTATCACAGTAAACGCAAAACTGCGGTAGTTTCTCTATTAGCCTTGGTCAGTTAAGACCTGCGTTACCGGTACGTTAGGTGTGTTGCATACCAATCAGGCGTTACCATATTTCGATCGCTTTGTTTGCCTAACACGATCAGTGTCTTACTAGATTTGCGTAGAAACCGGAAATGCTGAACCGTCTAGAAACTCAATGAGGATATACAAAGACTGGCGTAACCAACGGAACATTTCTGTTGTACATTGTTACCCTCCTGTCTTGTCACCTAAAAATAAACGGTATTTAGACCAAAATTGAAATTGTTAATGTTTAATTCAGGTATTTATCGGAAAATCGTTGATTTCTAACATGATACACAGAGAGTTGTAGTAAAAATAAAAAACAATAGAGATTTATCAATAGCGCTAGAAAATGCAATACCCTAAAAAAAGAAAAATTAAGAGAAAACGCAAAACAAAAACATATCAAACATCGCTTCAGTACTTCGCCAAGCTTATATAAAACACGTTTCTGTTAGTCGTGAACAGCTTCAAGCTTATCAGTAACAACAGGAAACGCTTGTCTTTCATCATGATGTAGAACATTCTATTGAGTTCAAAATAACAACAATAAATATAGATTTTTTTATGTTTGTGCATGTAAACTTTACTTGCATCAAAAGTAATTGCTTTTGTCACATAAAAGCGCAGAAGTTACGCGAGCAACTAAATGTCATTGCCTTTAAAATGCTATTTACATTTTGTAAGGATATAAAACAGACAATGGACTAAGAAAGAACGATGCACGGTTCTAATTATGCGAAAAACAAATAAACAAACAAAAAAACAAAGAGAAGTCATCGGCTACCAGTTTCTCCCCCACGTATTTATTTATGTTTCTCTCCCTACCAACGCTTCAAATTCAACGACTAATCCTACGTTTTACAGCGTCATTTACGTACTGTATCAAAACTAACGAACCGTAGTTTTATTACAGCTCAACTCTATCCTCAATATGTTACAAATGTCAGTCGTGGTCAGAATAGTGTTTTGCGTAGTTGTCAGTGCAATATATCGCAGCTAAGTGAATTAGAGCGTGGTCATATTGTTTGTGCTCGTATGGTGAGTCCTTTGAAAACTTACGCTACATACAGTGAAAGGGGAAAAACATTCGCTGAATCACGACGCGGACGAAAGTGTGTGTTTAGTGGTTGCGACGGATGGTCACTGAAGAAAACTGAGACAAAAAATGAGAGCGGCAGCAGCAAAAGTCACTGCATAACTGAATGTCGCACTCGCGAACACTGTTGGCACCAAAACAACGGGAGTTGGAATTCCAAAACTACATATCATGATGTAAACGCCCGTAACGGAAAAACGTGGTGTCGAAGTCAAATAATCTGGACTATGGAGCAATGGAACAATGACACCTGGTCGGATCGGTCTTGTTTCACACTGTTTCCAACTTCTAGCTGAGTTTATGTCCCAAGAGCGGAAAATGGCGAGGGTCCGGTATCGATTCGGGCAGCCACATCGTGGTACTGCATGGGCGCCGTGATTACTCTGCAATGACACATTACTGCCAAGAATTAAATGACGATTTTGGATGATCAAACCCACCCCAAGGTACAATATCTGTTCCCCAATGGTGATGCTGTGTTATAAGAGCTGTTTACACAGCTTTCATCGCGCAGGACTGATTTTATGAGCACGATGATGAAACATTCCGTCTACCGTGACCACTAGAGTCAGCAGATCTCGATATTATTGACCCTTTGAGAGAAGGGATAGATATCCGCCTCCATCGTCGCTACCTGAACTTCCCATTGTTTTGCAGGAAGAATGATATAACGTCCCCTTGAAAAACCTACAGGACTTGTATTCATCCATTCCGAGACGACGGGAAGCTTTCTGAATGCCATCTGTTGTCCTACACCGTATTAGGCACGGTGATGCGTTTTACTTGTGGTGTTTCCGTATTTCTGTTCACCCTTTGTATATGATCTGTTATGATTTTAGACTAACCTTTGACACTCTCTAGCAGAGAAAAACAAGTCATTATTTCGAAACTAAAAACGTGAAACTAAAATAAAAATAAAAACACTCCACTGGTTTTCGTTCATCCCCCCACAGACCTCCACAAAACTATGAACCATGTTGTGGGATAGTATTTTTTTTCCTCTACTTGAAATTGTCACTGGTGATTCAGACGTCAGGACACAACACTTAGACGCCATCCTAATCCACGTAAGGTAGTAGTCCTTACTGTCCTTGTTATGCACCTAATGTAGTTAGTGCTAGTTTACGCAGGGTGATGTTTCTGGCAGCTACTTTCTGCTTCGTGTTCATGCAAATTCTCCTGAGCCGAGTGCCCCATCTAATGTGACACCGCAGTTTTTGGATTGCACAGTGCTCTAGCGGTTTTCCTTCCCATTCTTTGGCCTTGTGCTGTTCAGCTGTGGAGTACGCATGCCCTGTGTGGTATAATTCCAGCCCTGCCAAACATATGCACCTACAACTCATGCCGCTTTGTCACAGACCTATCAAGCGATCCCTTCTTATATTCAGGCTGTGCCACAAATTTCTTTTCTCTCCAGTTCTGTTCTGTATCTTCTCATTAGTTACGTGATGTACCCATGTAATTTTCGGCTTTCTTCTGTAGCACCACATTTCGAAAGCTTCTTATCTCTTCTTAGCTGCACTGTTTATCGTCCATGTGTCACATCCATACATGGCTAGACTCCAACCAGATATCTTCAGAAAAGACTTAAGTGTTAGCACTTAAATCTATATTCGATGTTAACAAATTTATCTTCTTCGGAAACGATTTTCTTGCTGTTCCCAGTCTACATTTCATATACTCCCTACTTGTCCATCATCAGTTATTTTGCTGCCCAAATAACGAAACTCATCTGCTTTAAGTGCCTCGTTTCCTAAACTAATTCCCTCAGCATCACCAGATTTAATTCGACTATATTTCATTACTCTTGTTTTGCTTTTGTTGATGTTAATCTTTTATCCTCCTATCAAGACGCTGTGAATTACGTTCCACTGCTCTTCCAAGTCCTTTGCAGTCTCTGACAAAATTACTAAGTCATCGGCAAACCTCAAAGTTTTTATTTCGTCTCTCAGTTCCTACTTCAAATTGTTCCATAGTTTTTTCTTTACTACTTGCTCAATGTACAGACTGGATTGTATCGGCAATAAGCTACAACCCTGACTCACTCCCTTCTAAACCACTGCTTCCTTTTACACTCCTGGAAATGGAAAAAAAGAACACATTGACACCGGTGCGTCAGACCCACCATACTTGCTCCGGACACTGCGAGAGGGCTGTACAAGCAATGATCACACGCACGGCACAGCGGACACACCAGGAACCGCGGTGTTGGCCGTCGAATGGCGCTAGCTGCGCAGCATTTGTGCACCGCCGCCGTCAGTGTCAGCCAGTTTGCCGTGGCATACGGAGCTCCATCGCAGTCTTTAACACTGGTAGCATGCCGCGACAGCGTGGACGTGAACCGTATGTGCAGTTGACGGACTTTGAGCGAGGGCGTATAGTGGGCATGCGGGAGGCCGGGTGGACGTACCGCCGAATTGCTCAACACGTGGGGCGTGAGGTCTCCACAGTACATCGATGTTGTCGCCAGTGCTCGGCGGAAGGTGCACGTGCCCGTCGACCTGGGACCGGACCGCAGCAACGCACGGATGCACGCCAAGACCGTAGGATCCTACGCAGTGCCGTAGGGGACCGCACCGCCACTTCCCAGCAAATTAGGGACACTGTTGCTCCTGGGGTATCGGCGAGGGCCATTCGCAACCGTCTCCATGAAGCTGGGCTACGGTCCCGCACACCGTTAGGCCGTCTTCCGCTCACGCCCCAACATCGTGCAGCCCGCCTCCAGTGATGTCGCGACAGGCGTGAATGGAGGGACGAATGGAGACGTGTCGTCTTCAGCGATGAGAGTCGCTTCTGCCTTGGTGCCAATGATGGTAGTATGCGTGTTTGGCGCCGTGCACGTGAGCGCCACAATCAGGACTGCATACGACCGAGGCACACAGGGCCAACACCCGGCATCATGGTGTGGGGAGCGATTTCCTACACTGGCCGTACACCTCTGGTGATCGTCGAGGGGACACTGAATACTGCACGGTACATCCAAACCGTCATCGAACCCATCGTTCTACCATTCCTAGACCGGCAAGGGAACTTGCTGTTCCAACAGGACAATGCACGTCCGCATGTATCCCGTGCCACCCAACGTGCTCTAGAAGTATAAGTCAACTACCCTGGCCAGCAAGATCTCCGGATCTGTCCCCCATTGAGCATGTTTGGGACTGGATGAAGCGTCGTTTCACGCGGTCTGCACGTCCAGCACGAACGCTGGTCCAACTGAGGCGCCAGGTGGAAATGGCATGGCAAGCCGTTCCACAGGACTACATCCAGCATCTCTACGATCGTCTCCATGGGAGAATAGCAGCCTGCATTGCTGCGAAAGGTGGATATACACTGTACTAGTGCCGACATTGTGCATGCTCTGTTGCCTGTGTCTATGTGCCTGTGGTTCTGTCAGTGTGATCATGTGATGTATCTGACCCCAGGAATGTGTCAATAAAGTTTCCCCTTCCTGGGAGAATGAATTCACGGTGTTCTTATTTCAATTTCCAGGAGTGTATACTCCTCGACTTTTATAACTGCCGTCTGGTTTTTGTACAAGTTGTAAATAGTCTTTCGATCCCTGCATTTCACCCATATTACCTTCAGTATTTCGAAGAGAGTACTCCTGTCAACGTTGTCAAAAACTTCCTATAAGTCTACAAATGGTATAAACGTAGGCTTGCCTTTCCTTAACCTATCTTCCATGGGAAGTCGTAGGGTCAGTATTGCCTCTCATGTTTTTACGTTTCTCCGGAATCCAAACTGAACTTCCTCGAGGTCGGCTTCTGGCAGTTTTTCCATTCTTCTGTAAAGAATGAGTGTTACTATTTTGCAACCAAGAGTATTAAACTGATAGTTCGGTAATATTCAAACGTGTCAGCACCTGCTTTTTTTCCGAACTCTTTCTTGAAGTCTTCGGGTATACCACCTGTTTTGTACATGATACAGTTACGTAAATAATGAAGTTTTAGTTTTTTTAAAAATAAGTAACTTCACGCTCCGGCGCGGAGGTCCTTGCGATGCCAGTCGGCCACTGTGTCGCCATCTCTCTTACGGCGCTGTTTGAAAAAGGGATAGAGAGGCATGTGATGAGCACCCCGCTCTCCCAAACTCTGGAACTGATATTCCTCATTAAAGCTGCTCCTCAACTGGACTGAGTACACCGCTTTCCGGTTCTCCCAGACAGAAAAACGCCTGATAAATACAAGGAATCTAACCCGTATTCTCAGGATGGCAGTGAGACAGTCTGATCAGTGAAGGAGGCGGTTTTGAATTATAGAAATATTGGACGATGTGTACTGATCTGCGGAGACTATGTTTAATAATAAACTGAGTTGTAGCATAAAAATTAGTGTAAGAATCAGTTTTATGTCTGTGGCCTTTCGTGTCGTAAGGGTGCTTGCTACGTACGCGAGGTCCATGAGGCATTCTATCTCGGCCAGCAGCGGGTCCCTGTTGGAGAAGAGGTCTGTCCACTGCGTGCGCACCGTGAAGTACATCTCGATGGTCTTCTTGGTGGGCTCCAGATTTCCGTAACAGCTGTGGAGGAACAGGTGCAGGTGCTCGTCTGCAACAAACAATAGGGCTATAGATAGAAAGATGCGAAATTGATGCGCGTTCGGCTGTCAAGAGAGCAATGGGTGAACCCTTGAGTGACTAGCACAGCAGAATATTCTCAGATGATATTTCATAAAACCCAAAGAAAATCTGGTCGTATATAAAGGCTATTAGTGACACCAAAGTTAACTTCCAGTCATTCGTGAATTCGACAGGAAATGAAATTCAGGATAGAAAATAAAACAAGAAATGCTTAGCTCCGTTTTTAAATATTCCTTTACAAATGAAAATCTATGAGAATTATCCCAATTTATTCCTCCCATCCCTGGTAACTTGAGTGAAATAAGTGTTAGTGTCAGTGATGTTGAGAAACACCTGGAATCATTAAAATCGTTCCAGGGCTCGATGGAATCCCTGTGAGACCGTATACTGAATTTGTGACTGAGTTAATCCCTCTGTTAACTATATTCTTTCGTAGATCACTCGAACAAAAAACTGTGCGCAGCTGTTAGAAGATGGCACAAGTCACACCTGTCTAGGAGAAGGGTAGCTGAAGTAATCCATAAAACTACCGACCAATATCCTTGACATCGGTTTGTAGATGCAATATTTCTCGATTTTCGAAAATCATTTGAGTTATCACCACATCTACGATTATTACCAAAAGTATGATCGTATTGAGTATCATGCGTATATTGTGACTGGATGAGTATTTTTTAGTAGCGAGAAAGCAGCAACTTGTCTTGACTGGAGAGGCATCAACAGACACATACGTAACGTCGGGTGTGTCCCAGGGAAGTGTGTTATGAGCCTTTCTGTTCGTGTTGTATATTAATAATTTTGCGGGAAATATTGCAAATGATGCCATTATATGTAATGAAGGATCGCTGCATAAATATCCAGTGAGATCTTGATAAGATGTCCAAGTGGTGCAAAAATTGCCAATTTCCTTTAAATGTTTAGAAATGTAAAATTGTGCCCTTCGCAAAACAAACGAAACGTATTATCCTACGACTATAATCAGAGGCGATTCTAGATGTCGGTCAAGGGGAGGGGGGGCAAGGCTAACGAGGGGGGGGGGGAGAGGGTTTGCGGGAATGGAATATGGCTTAACAAAAGGAGAGTCCTCCACTGACAAATTGGTAAAATTTGGTGTTCCTTTAAGTAGTTTTTGGTAACTGTTCTAGGGTTCAGGGAAAAAAGCTTATTTTAACATGGGAGATTTTATAAATTACATAAACCATAAAAAAGGTCAACTTACAACAAATAAGTTTTCAATAATTTTCTGGATACAGGAGATGACATGAATGTAAAAACTTGAACTTGACATAAATATTAAAAAAATCTGTTACACAATTCACTGGTTATTTCCATCTTCTGCCCAATTTGTCATGCTCATTCGTCTCTGTTTCTTTTTATTGAATATATCAATGATATTTTCACTGACCATATATCTTTCTTTATGGACATTTGCAAGAGTCAACTCATTTAATCTCACGTGCCCCATTGTGTTACGCAAATAAGTCTTTATTCGTCTCAAAGTAGACAAGCTTTGTTCAGGAGTGCTTACAGTGACAGGAATAGTCCCAAATATTTGAAGTAAAACATATACATTTGGGAAAAACTGCTTGTCACAGTTCTTTAAATCTTCAGTTGGTGTTTCAGATCTTTTACTTTCATCAATCCACTTTTCTTCCGTAGTTTCAGCTCTCCTTCTAAATCTGTTGAAGTAATATATTCGCTGATTTCTGGAGTAATTTTATCCAGTGTAATATGATACACCATTTTTCCTTGCCACAGACCCTGACTATAATATCAATTAGTCACAGCTGGAATCGTCCAACCCCTACAAGTGCTTAGGTGCAGCAATTTGTTGGGATATAAAATGAAATGATCACATAGGCACAGTCGTGGATAAAGCAGGTGGTACACTTTGGTTTATCAGCAGAATACTAGGAAAAC
The DNA here is from genome assembly GCF_023897955.1 of Schistocerca gregaria. NCBI lineage: Eukaryota > Metazoa > Arthropoda > Insecta > Orthoptera > Acrididae > Schistocerca > Schistocerca gregaria. The sequence continues at coordinate 260,008,613 of NC_064927.1, forward strand.
GTTATCAGACTACAAAGTAGATTTCTTACAAATAAATCGTGTGGCCCATGCCAGAGTACTGTTAAAGTTTGTAGGACCCGTGCCAAACAGGACTAACACGGAACATTGAACATACATAGAGAAAGGCAGCACGAATGGTCCCAGGTTTGTTTGACCTGTGGGACAGTGTCACAGCGATGCTGAAGAAACTGAACTGGCAGACGTAAACTATCGAAAGAAAATCTACATAGAAACTTCCAAGAATCGCCTTTAAATAGTGACTCTAGGAATATACTACAACCCCCTACATATCTCTCCCGTAGGGATCGTGAGAAGAGGATTAGTTTAATTACAGCTCGCACGAGGGCATTCAAACAATCATTGTTCCCGCGCTCCATACGCGATTGGAATGGGATAGAACCCTAACAACTGGTACAATGGGATGTCGCCTCCGGTATGCGCTTCATAGTGGTTTGCAGAGTATAGATTAGACACAACAGGGGAATTGTCAGGCATCACCATGACGCCCGTGGCAGAGGAACCTTTGTGCTTTATGCTGTACACGGTAAGATATTTACTCGCCCTATTCACGAACAGAACAAATAACTAACCCTACCCACGATTCTCTAAAGAATCGAACACCCACGTGTAAAACAGCTTTAAACGTCTGATTACGTTATAAATGTGTTAATGCGTTAAATATATGTCGCAAAGCGTGCAAAACCCTAATTATGTTGATTTTATTAGTTTTGAATCATTCACGCGTAGACTGATGAAAAGTCAAACGAAAACCGGTTGAGTGTAGTCCGCGTAATTTGCGTTCTTAGGAGAAGCTAGTTTTCCACGCGTCTCAATGTTTATGACGTCCTATCTCCTGATACGTGTCGTACAATGGTATACTTTTGCAGGTTTATTCAGTGATACACGTGGATACCGTCTGCGAATTGTGTTGCTAATGGAATTGATAGTGTTCCCATTCTCAAACACTGAATGAATGTAATGCGGAAATTTGCACGTGTATTATTGCGTTAAACCTTCAACGTAAGGTTATGCGTGTTAATGAGTAGATTATGATGCCATTTTACACTTTTAACTTGGGTCACTAATTATCTGAAACTAGCGAAGGCGGAAATGCTTCGCATTTGCTAAATATACAGGGTTTTTACAATGAAGATCGGGGTTTTAATGCTTTATAATATTTATTATATTAAACTTACAGTTATAAATATGTCAAATGAAAGAGCCCCGCTATTCATTTGTAAACACCCTGTATTTGGGAATTGGATATACGTTTTACTCTCTCTCTCTCTCTCTCTCTCTCTCTCTCTCTCTCTCTCTCTCTGTGTGTGTGTGTGTGTGTGTGTGTGTGTGTGTGTGTGTGTGTGTGTGTGTGTGTGTGTGCGTGTCCGTGCCTCTCCTCCTACCCACTCACCGGCCGTAGAGACCGAGCGGTTCTACGCGCTTCAGTCCGGAACCGCTCTACTGCTGCGGTCGCAGGTTCGAATCCTGCCTCGGGCATGAATGTGTATGGTGTCCTTAGGTTACTTTGCTTTAAGTAGTTCTAAGTCTAGGGGACTGATGACCCCAGATTTTGTCCCATAGTGCTCAGAGCCATTTGAACCTACCCCCTCCCTTTTCCATCTCCTCTCCTCCTATTTCTGTCCATCAACTACACCCAGCTCCCTGTATATTTCTTATCCCACACTCTCTCCATCCATCTCCTCCTCCCTTACCTCTCTGTTCATATCCTCCTTCTCCTTCCTTATATCCCTTCTCTGTCCATCTCCCTCTCTCCCCTCCCTCTGATCTTAAATATACTTATCGCAAACGGAACCCTGATTGAGAACAGAAGTGAAAATGAGTGGATAAATCTGTTGGAATCATTAGTACAGGGCGTATAAGAGAGACCTCAGTAATCATTAGACATCGTAGGAGAGAGAAATGGGGCTCTCCGCGGAACTCACGGACTTCGAACGTGGTCAGGTGATCGGTTGTCTCTTGTGTCATACGTCTGGACGCCAGATTTCCACACTCCTAAACATCCCTAGGTCCACTGTATCCGATGGGATAGTAAAGTGGAAACGTGAAGGGACACGTACAGCACAACAGCGTACAGGCGAACCTCTTCTGTTGACTGACAGAGACCATCGAGAGTTGAAGAGGGTCGTAATGAGTAGTAGGCAGACATCTATCCAGGCGATCACACAGGAATTCCAAACTGCATCAGGATCCACGCAAGTACTATGATAGTTAGGGGGGAGGTGAGAAAACATGGATTTCATGATCGAGCGGCTGCACATAAGCCGCACATCACGCCGGTAAATACCAAACGACGCCTCACTTGGTGTAAGGAGCGTAAACATTGGACAACAGTGGAAAAACGTTGTGCGGAGTGACGAAACACGGTGCACAATGTGGCGATTCGATGGCAGGGTGTGGGTATGGCGAATGCCCGGTGAACGTCATTGCCAGTGTATGTAGTGCCAACAGTAAAATTCGGAGGCGGTGGTGTTATGGTGTGGTCGTATTTTTCATGGAAGGCGCTTGTACCCTTTGTTGTTTTGCTTGGCACTATTACAGCACAGGCCTACACTGATGTTTTAAGCACCTTCTTGCTTACCACTGTTGAAGAACAATTCGGCGATGGCGATTGCATCTTTCAACACGATCGAGTACTTGTTCATAGTGCACGGCCTGTGGCGGAGTGGTTACACGACAATAACAACACTGTAATGGATTGGCCTCCACAGAGTCCTGACATGAATCCCACAGAACACCTTTGGGATGTTTTGGAACGCCGACTTCGTGCCAGGCCTCACCGACCGACATCGATATCTCTCCTCAGTGCACTACTCCGTGAAGAATGGACTGCCATTCCCCAAGAAGCCTTCCAGCGCGTGATTGAATGTATGCTTGCGAGAGAGGAAGCTGTCATCAAGACAAAACCATATTGAATTCCAGCATTAACGATGGAGGGCGCCACGAACTTGTAAGTCATTTTAAACCATGTGTCCGGCTACTTTTGATGGCGTAGTGTACCTGAACATGAAACATTCGGTTCGAATAGTCACATTCGAATTATTAAGTGCGTGAGCTCAATCTGAGCGAGTCGAACTCGACTGTACCCGCCGTTCCGGAGTTATAATGGTTCACACTTGAGAAATTCTCATTCGATTTGCCTCCAAATGCTTTCTAAAAAAAAAAGTGTGGAAGACACCAAAATACCGCGGACTAACATCAACTGAATCTTTGAAATACACTACAGATATAGTTACCACTGGTAGCACACAGAAATCACTTTCAATTGTACCTTTCTCGCAAAATATCTGTGTTCAATGCGGAATTTGTTGTTGTTGACAAAACATGCGACAGCAGAACTGTCAAACTGAGCGTCACACTTCTTTTGTTAAGAAAACATGTGACAACAGAACTATCAAACCGGTCGTCGTATTTCCTTCATTGTGATTTTCGTACAAAAGTACCATCCAAATTTCCGACATTTCCTGTGGATTTTCTTTAATACTAATCTCACGCTGACATTTACGAACACAACAAGAACAAAAAAAATATCATCCAAATGAAGTGATAATCTTTGATACATCCGGCAACTGATTTTTATTTAAACAGATACTGAAAAATCAAATTTTTATTGCCCCAGGAAGCCGTCAGATAAACAACCCGCAAATAGAATTGGATGACCATTCTAGCTAGTGCTAACAACGTTTGACCATTGTTTTAAGGGAAATGACCAACATCTGACCATGATATTAAGGGATGTTTAGGGGAAATTCAGTTGCATTAAATGTCAGCTGCATAACAACATCGCATTTTCTAGGAGTGGGTGACAATGGAGAATATAATAAAAAAGGCGTACTTTGCTTACTTGCACTATGTTTTGTTAAATGTTGTTATATTGTGGGGTAACCTCAGAAACAGAGAGAAAGTTTTTACAGTGCAAAAACTTGTAATAAGACTCATTTGTGGTGTAAATGCAAGAAGAGAATGCCGAAACCTATTCAAAGAATTGCATAGACTGAACCACTGCTTCTCAGTATATTTAATCCTTAATCAGGCTTGTTGTAAGTAATATGTCTCTTTTTTTTAACCAATAGCTCACTACACAGTATCAACACAAGGAATAAAAACAGTCTATGCGCAGACTTGAAATCGTCTACTTTCGTCCAGAAAGGGATCCATTATTCATAACCTGCTAGCAGTCATTAAGAGCTTAGTTTAAGGCACAGCACACTTTAAATAGAATTTGGACTTTCTGGTGGCAAACTTCTTCTATTCCATAGATAAACTTGAAGGAACATCTTTCTGTCTTTGTGATTCGAGGCATCGATTGCTTAGAAAAAAAATTCTTTGTTTGACTGGATCTTTCAAGACATCTGTGAAGTTCTGAAGACTTCTCGGAGCCATAACCTTCTTCACAATTGCTTCTGCCTCAGTTCCATCACATGACATCACCTTAGCCAAATTACAGTCATGGAAAACATCCTTCGGTTATTTAAATCTACAATCCATACTTCTGTAGCTTATAATATGATTGAGAGTATGGACACCTATTTCTAGTTCACATTGAACGTTTCCACTGTCATTTCTGCCATTACCAAAACAGTTGAGTAAATCTGAGGACACCTTCATTTGGAAATTGGAAATTTGTGGTAAGTTCTATGGGACCAAACTGCTGAGGACATCGGTCCCTTGGCTTACATCCAAGATCACGTCTTCCGTGATCTGGGCTTACATACTACTTGATCTAACTTAAACTAATTTACGCTAAGGACGACACACATACCCGTGCCCCAGGGAGGATTCGAACCTCCGACGGGGGGAAGCCGGGCGACCCGTGGCAAGGTCCCTAGACCGAACGGCTACCCCGCGCGGCTGCCTTCATTTCTCTTTGGGTTCTGCTTATGAACTTATGTACAAGGAGGTTGTCGGCAGTCGGCATTGCCTCTATGGGCGATGCTGAAGTCACGCTTACACAGTACACAGTAAGCTCGGTTAACGTTGAAGGCCGTGGGCTTTAACCAAGAATATTGCTTCTACCACTTCTTCAAATAAACGAACGAGTATTTAATCTTCTCGCGAGTTCTTGTTACTTCCGTGTGCTATTTATACCACAGCTGCTGATCGGTATGAATCGCATTCGTTGGTTGCCAGTACCGTCTGAGAAACAAGTAAACATTCGCTCTCTCGCGGACCCTCCAGACACATAAGCTGTCACTCTTTCTCTGCTCCAGGAAAAAAGACTGTATGTCGACAATAGTCACGATCATTATACGAAAACTTTTCGAGATCTCTGGTTCAGGGAATTTGACAACCGATAGTATTCCGCGGAATTAATAATATTTATGGCCGTGATCACTGACGAAATATACGGAAGAAACAGGCAGTCATTAAAGTAGCCGGGAAAATAAAAAAAAAAAAAATATGTTGCTGTAATGCGGGAGATACCGGGAAATACGGGAAAGTTGGTCACCCTACTTTGGCCTTTTAATAAGGTACAGGGTGTTCCAAACAATTCGTCAAATTAATACAGGAGATAGAGAACATCAAAACAAATATATTTCAACAAAGATCATACGGCCTCCATAGTCAACTTGTAATGCCAGGGAAGACTTCTTTAGTGGTACTGATGTATGTTGCTGCGTCCACATCGGTTACTGGGAATGTGTACTGACACTTAAAACTGCTCTGTAGGCGGATGGTTGGCTGTACAGGCTGTATATTCCCCTGAATGTTAGACAAAGAACTGTCGTTCCAGCACGATGGGGCGGCCCCGTATTTTGCATTGATAACTTCGCCCGAACAGGCCATGAAGGTCCAACGGTACCGACGGGCCGCCGTGTCATCCTCAACTACAGGCGTCATTGGATGCGGATATGGAGGGGCTTGTGGACAGCACACTGCTCACCCGACCGCATGTCAGTTTACGAGACCGCATTGATTCGAGGAGTCACCTGGGAGCGACCTTCGGGAATCGATGGATCGGACGAGGTGGCCCTGTGGTTTGGCCACCATTACGTGTCTTGATTTCTTCCTCTGGGGCCCTAAGCAGCAGCTGGTGTACAAAGACGTTGTGGAAACAGAAAAAGACCTCTTCGCTGTAACTGACGTAGCTGCTGGTACCATTGAGTACTTGCCACGAATCTTCGAACAGAAACAACAGTCAATGATTCGACGATGTACTGCGTGCATCGGCCAATGACAGTGCATTTCAGGAGTTCCTGTGAATGCCACTGATATAATTAGCATGGGGGCCACTGCTGTAATTAGCATGACAATCTACCTACTGTGTAAACGTTCTTACATTCAGAAATTGCCATCAGGGACCTTATCCACCCTATCAGATGCTTGAATGTGGTAGGGAAACTAGAAAACCTGAAAAGGGAAATGCAAAGGCTCAGTCTAGATATGTGGTCAGTGAAGTGAAGTGGAAAGAAGACAAGGTTCAAAATGGTTCAAATGGCTCTAAGCACTATGGGACTTATTATCTGAGGTCATCAGTCCCCTAGACTTAGAACTACTTAAACCTAACTAACCTAAGGACGTCACACACATCCATGCACGAGGCAGGATTCGAACCTGCTATCTTGACAGCAGCGCGGTTCCGCACTGAAGCGCCTAGAACCGCTCGGCCGGCGAAGGCAAGGATTTCTGGTCAGATGAGTATAGGGTAATATCAACAGCAGCAGAAAATGGTATAACGGGAGTAGGATTCGTTATGAATAGGAAAGTAGGGCACAGAGTGTGTTACTGTGAACAGTTCAGTGATAGGTTTGTTCTGATCAGAATCGACAGCAGATCAACACCGACAACGATAGTTGAGGTATACATGCCGACTTCTCAAGCTGAAGATGAAGAGATAGAGAAAGTGTATGAGGATACTGAAAGGGTAATACGGTATGTAAAGGGATATGGAAATGTAATAGTGATGGGAGACTGAAATGCAGTTGTAGGGGAAGGAGTAGAAGAAAAGGTTACAGGAGAATTTGGGATTGGGACATGGAATGAGAGAGGAGAAAGGCTAAATGAGTTCTGTCACATGTTTCAGCTAGAAATAGCGAATACCCCGTTCAAGAATCACAACAGGAGAAGGTATACTTAGAAAAGGCTGAGTGATACGGGAAGATTTCAATTAAATTACATCATGCTCAGACAGAGATTCCGAAATCAGATACGGGATTGTAAGGCGTACCCAGGAGCAGACATAGACTCAGATCACAATATAGTAGTGTTGAAGACTAGGTTGAAGTTTAAGACATTAGCCAGGAAGAATAGACACGCAAAGAAGTGGGATACGGAAGAACTAAGGAATGACGGGATACGGCTGAACTTCTCTAAGGCTATAGATACAGCAATAAGGAATATCTCAGTAGGCAGTACAGTTGAAGAGGAATGATCATCTCTAAAAAGAGCCTTGGGTAATAGAAGAAATACTTAATTTGATCGAAGAAAGGAGGAAGTACAAAAATGTTCCGGGAAACTCAGGAATACAGAAATATAAGTCGCTGAGGAATGAAATAAATAGGAAGCACAGGGAACCTAAGACGAAATGGCTGTAGAAAAAATGTGAAGAAATCGAAAAAGAAATGATTGTCTGAAGGACAGACTCAGCATACAGAAATCATAACAACCTTCGGTGACATTAAAGGCAAGGGTGATAACATTAAGAGTGCAACGGTAATTCCGCTATTAAATGCAGAGGAGAGAGCGGATAGGTGAAAAGAATACATTGAAAGCCTCTATGAGGGGAAGATTTGTCTGATGTAGTAGAAAAAGAAACAGGAGTCGATTTAGAAGAGATAGGGGATCCAGTATTAGAATCAGAATCTGAAAGAGCTTTGGAGGACTTAAGATCAAATAAGGTACAAGGGATAAATAACATTGCATCAGAATTTCTAAAATCATTGGGGGAAGTGGCAACAAAATGACTATTCGCGTTGGAGTGCAGAATGTATGAGTCTGGCAACATACCATCTGACATTCAGAAAAGCATCATCCACACAATTCCGAATACGGTAAGAGCTGAAAAGTGCGAGAATTACTGCACAATCAGCTTAACAGCTCATGCGTACAAGTTGCTGAGATGAATAATATACAGAAGAATGGAAAAGAAAATTGAGGATGCGTTACATGACGATCAGTTTAACTTTAGAAAAGGTAAAGAAAGACACGAGAGAGGCAATTCTAACGTAGAGACTAAAGAAAAATCAAGACACGTTCCTAGGATTTGTCAACCTGGGAAAAGCATTCGATAATGTAACATGGTGCTAGATGCACGACATTTTGAGAAATGTAGGCGCAAGCTTCAGGGAGAGACGGGTCATACACAATATGTACAACAGCCAAGAGGGAATAATAAGAACGAAGTGCTCGTATTAAGAAGGGTGTAAGACAAGGCTGTAGCCTTTCGCCCCTACTGTTCAATCTCTACGTTGAGGAAGCAATGATGGAAATAAAAGAAAGTTTCAAGAGTGGAATTAAAATTCAAGGTTAAAGGATACCAGTGGTACGATTCGCTGATGACATTGCTACCCTGAGTGAAAGTGAAGAAGAATTACACGATTTGCTGAACGGAATAAATAGTCTAATGGGTATAGAGCGTGGACTGAGCGTAAATCGAAGAAAGACGAAGGTAATCAGAAGCAGTAGAAATGAGAACAGCGAGAAACTTAACATCAGGATTGATGGTCACGAAGTAGATGAAGTTAAGCAATTCTGCTACCTAGGCAGTAAAATAACCAATGACTGACGAGACAAGGAGGCCATCCAAAGCGGACTAGCAATGGCATAAAGGGCGTTTCAGGCCAAAAGAAGTCTACTAATATCAAATATCGGCCTTAATTTGAGGAAGAAATTTCTCAGGATGTACGTCTGGAGTACAGCATTGTATGGTAGTGAAACATGGACTGTGGGAAAACCGGAACAGAAGAGAATCGAAGCATTTGAGATGTGCTGCTGCAGACCAGTGTTGAAAGTTAGGTTGACTGATAAGGTAAGGAATGAGGAGTTTCTGCGCAAATTCAGAGAGGAAAGGAATATGTGGAAAATACTGATAAGGAGAAGGGACAGTATGATAGGACGTCTGTTAAGACATGAGGGAGTGACTTCCATGGTATTACAGGGAGCTGAAGAGGGCAAAACCTGTAGAGGAAGACAGAGATTGGAATACATCCAGCAAATAATTGTGGACGTAGGTTGCAAGTGCTATTCCGAGATGTATTAATTTGAACCAATAGTTTCAGAACAGCTCGTAGATAAAAACAGACAGGTACCAGCATTCTATGCCAGATGATGAAGATATCATCAGTGAACAATTCGAGAATGACAAACAGTTTACGTGTGTTGAGAATATTAGCAGTCTTATTACAGTTGCTTGTAGTCACGTCGGATGTGTCTCAAGCAAGTGTAATAGCACTGATAACGTTGTCAATACTTACAAACGACTTATCGTATAGGTTTTACAGCACTCCAGGATTGTTCACTGGTAATTGTGTAACAGAGAAGTTAGCATCGTTTCTGAGCAGCTGAAAGGTAACTCAGAACGGTTTAGTACTTACTTTTTGTGTAATTTTTTTTCTTAAAATGGATAGAAGAAAGGCAGGACATATAACGTAGAGAAAGAAACGGACAGTACTTGGCTATACTATTTGTGGAAAGATATCGGAGCTTGTCATATCGTATGACTACCCAGGGTATGTAAATGTCTACAAAGTTACATCAGGTGGTAAGAATACTTGAAATAAGTAATAGGGAACATGAGTGGAGAGTTAAATTTGTTGGGAGGATTCTGAGAAAATTCTACGCATATGTAAGAAAAACAACGATTTGAAGGGGCTAGTTTCGACGATAATGATGGAAAGGAGCGAGGGACTGTCAAACGCTTCTAACTTCCAGAATCGGATGCTGGTGACATAGAGTTCCAAATACACTGTCTGGAAGAAAAACAAGGTTCGAGACTACTCTCCTCGCCTTGGGTTACAACGGCTAGTAATTAGGAATCCTATACGACGTATAAAACCTCTACAGTACCGAACATAGTCTACCAGACACAATATTAGTCAACTGTCTGAGCACACTTGTCGCTTGGTGCAATGTAGCTGGTGTGTGAGTTATAACAGCTTGTCATGTGATTCTCCAGCGCTGACATTAGTCGTGGCAATGAAGCGGTGTGCATGTTTGTGCTTCCTCATGACCAAATCGCTAATGAAATGCCAGATCTGTTGGTGTATCAACGCAGAATGTCCAACGTGTCTAGAAGTAATGGTGCACCACTCGCAAACCCTGTAACATGCCGTAAGAGCACCGGTCATAGTAAGATCCTCACCGACTGGGACCACAGACGAACGTCACGCCGCGTCAGTAACAACTGGTTTCAAAGCCGACAGGAATTGCTGTTGGCAGTGATTGCAATGCCATCTCAACCAGTTTATGAGCGAACATTGGGAAGGGAACTACATGCGTGGCAATATGGGTCGAGTGCCTCCCGAAAGACCACCTCTCCCTGTGATACAGAATTTGAACATCGTTAGTGGGCCACACAATACAGAAACTGGATCTTAGCTGAATGGCGGCGTGTGGTTGGTCAGAGTCGCGAATTTGCCACATTTGAAATGAAGAAAGGCATCGAAATCTACGATGGCACAATGACACGTTTTTAACCCACAGTGTGTCTAGGGAAGAAGAACTCGGCATCATGAGCCCATTTATGGACGTGAGTCAGGCTCCAGCTGTCAGATGAGATACAAGTACAACAGAGCGATATGTTATGTGTTCATCTTTTTCTGTGTTTTCCTCTTAGTATATTTATTCTATTTAGTGCGTGTTTTACTGTTTAAGAGGTTTCAAAAATGGTTCAAATGGCTCTAAGCACTATGGGACTTAACATCTGAGGTCATCAGTCCCCTAGACTTAGGACCACTTAAACCTAACCAACCTAAGGTCATCACACACATCCATACCCGAGGGATGATTCGAACCTGCGACCGTAGCAGCAGCGTTAAGAGGTTTAATCTCGCGTTTTTGCAAGTGTAAATTCATTCAGTCAGTAGCGCAATATTTGCTCACTGAACTCCCAAAATTGGATTTGGTAAACCGAATAGCTGCTCATTAACGCATCAGCATCCATTGGTGACTCATCAGGAGGGTAGCAAGTTGCCTGTTTTTATCGTTTACTTCATCAGGTAGGCTTGATAAGATGGTTGGTACGTGTGCATGCTGTGTGCGGACGCAGGAAAAACTGGCTGCAGTTCGCGAACAACTGAATGCGCTTTTGGCTACTGTCAGTCACCTTCAGGCTGTTGCCTCGGCGTGTAGCGGTGGCGGAGAATCTGGCGCGTCGCATGGGAGACCTCAGGTGTCGCTTGTTTTGCCCATGGGCTCTGGTTCCATCTCTTAGCGCGAGCCCTGAGCGCCAGGATTTCACCCTTACCATGGAGGGAGGTGAATGGGCCGGATGAAATCCTGACGCTAACGATTCCGCCTCCTAGCACGCCCGACATGTTGGATCCGCCCTCACACCAGGGTGAGTGACGTGTCTGTCGAGACGGAGAGCCAATGTGGAGACTGGCCCGCCAGGCGTCGCCCATTCACTCTGTGAATGGACAGTTGGCTGCCCAGCAGAGTCAGAACAGGCAGGTTTGCTAGATATTGGGAGCTCCAGTAGATAGCGTTCAGGGCTGGAAAGAAAGCCAATGTGCGCTCGGTGTGTCTGTCGGGGGGCCTCATCCGTGATGTGTAGGCAGCCTTATCTGTGGATATCGAGCGTCCAGCGTGCAGTTGTCTGCAAGTTGTGGCTCACGTCGGGACCAATGACGCCTATAGAATGGACTCTGCAGCGATTCTCAGTTCGTACAGGCTGGTGGACTCACGCGCGGGGTGCAAACAGGGTTCGCTATTTGCAGCAGCGTTGATTGGGGTCCTTTGGTTTGAAGCCGAGTGGATGGTGTCAACCAAAGACTTCATCGACTCTGTGGCGGTCTTGGCTGCAGATTTCTAGACCTGCGCTATCGTGAGGAGCTTTGTAAGACTCACCTTGATAGGTCAGAGGTGCACGACACAAAGGAAGCACCTACTCGTGTAGCAGAGTACTTGTCGAGTTCACATGAGGGTTTTTTAGGCTAGACAGTAGTTGAGGTGGTGTGATGAACACGCGCCAGTCGATACGCAGCAAGGGAAGTCAAACGGCGTTCAGAATAAAGACACTTCGACTGTCGGAATTTTATCAGTAAACCGCCGAAGTATTCGAAACAAAGTTCCCGAATTTACTACCCTCCTGGAAAATGCTCTCTCTCAAATTATTCTTGGCACCGAAAGCTGGCTGAAATACGAAGTGGAAAACTGAGATACTTAGCGAGTCGTGGAACGCATATCAGAAAGACAGATTAGAGGCCATAGAAGGAGGACTGTTCATTGTCATTGACGAAGTATTGTGTCTTTTAAGGTCGAAGTTGAGTGTGACAGTGAAGTCATCTGGTCGTGTATAACAGGTGTAGGTGAAACCAAGTTAATTGTTGGATGTTTTTACCGGTCACCCAATTCTGCTGTGACAGTTTTAGAGTCATTCAAAGGAAATCTACGGTCAATAGCACGCAAATACCCACACCACGCAATACCAGTTGGAGACGACTTTCATCTATCGAGTATAGATTGGGGTATCTAATGAATCATTACGGGGAGTACGGAGAGACAGTCATGCGAAATATTTTTCAACACATTTTCTGAACACTGTCTTGGCCATCTAGCTCGGCAGCCGACACGCAATGGCAATATTTTAGACCTTGTCGCTACAAATAGGCTGGACCTTATTGACAATGTCAGTACACAAATGGGGATTAGCGATCATGATGTCATTATAGCAACATATGATTACGAAAGTTAATAAATCAGTCAAGAAGGCTAGGAGAGAGTTTGTGCTAGATAGAACAGATACGTAGTTATTAGCATCGCACTTAGACCTTGAATTCGCATCACTTAGTTCCAGTAAGATGGATGTAGAGGAATTATGGACAAGGTTTAAGCAGATTATAAATCGTAGCCTAGAGAGTTATGAGCCTAGTAAGTGGATAAGGGATGGAAAATACTCACCACGATTTAATAACGAAATTCGGAGGATGCTCAGGAAGCCGAAGTTGCTGCACTCTCTGTTCAAAAGGGAACGCACAAATGACTATAAACGAAAGTTATTAGAGTTGCGCCCCTGTAAAAAGATCTGTGTGCGAATCATACAACACGTACCACCTTCACACCTTAGCAAAAGATCTGGCAGAGATCCCGAGAAAACTCTGGTATTCTCTGTTTCACACGAGTAGGTGACATCTCTATGTTCTTCAGTGATCGCTTAACATCTGACGCTCTTGACTGCTCTTATATACCATACCACGTAATATAACAACACAATACACTACCAACACTAATGAACGCTGGTGGCCGTTCCACCAGTCACAGAAAATTGCAACTCTGATAATTCACATACCCGCCAATATTCTGTACGTCTACTAATTTACATTGACATCCGACCATGTCTTCTGGTTGCTTCCCCTTTCTGTCAGGCATTGTATAAAAGTATTTATTATCAGAGTTGTAGTGCCAACTTGAGGAACATTACTATGTTTACGAAATACATACCAGCTGACAGTATAACACAGCCAAGGACTGTGTGTCTTCTCTTTTTTTCTGACATTACATTAGTTACAAAAGCAAATTTATCCTCAGCCTGAAGACTTGTCTGAAGGTTGCAGTGCTGCACAAGGCACGGTTCTATTGGGAGGTAGCCGGCCGCGGCGGTCTCGCGGTTCTAGGCGCTCAGTCCGGAACCGCGCGACTGCTACGGTCGCAGGTTCGAATCCTGCCTCGGGCATGGATGTGTGTGATGTCCTTAGGTTAGTTAGGTTTAAGTAGTTCTAAGTTCTAGGGGACTGATGGCCACAGCAGTTGAGTCCCTTAGTGCTCGGAGCCTATTGGAAGTGTGCCCGGTTTCTTCTTCCGACCTTTGAATTAATTTACGCTGCTAGTTGTAGAAGAGACATACAGTTTAAGGTGGACTCCGAACCACGCTTAAAATCTTGGCATTTATCACCTTCATAAATTATTGTCAGAAGCAATAAGTGACCGAAAATTCTGGACCGTCTAGCAATTGAACTCGCGGAATTTAAGAATTGCAGACTAACCGGTACCAATTGAGCCAAACCAGAGATTGTACTCGCATATCATGATAATACTATAGTGGCTAGAGCATACATAAATTTAGATATTTATTTATTTGTGTTTTATTCACTTCTACGTTGCTACATCTGAATGGAACGAATCACCACAACAAAAGAATTACCTCTTCTTTGATATATTTGTCTTACGATACGTATCGACAGTGGGCGGTCTCGACTTCCCTCTACCATCTGGTTCTTTCTTAATATGCCGTTTTATTTCCGTTTCGAGGTAAGGACCCGAGATTAATTTCCTAAAAGAATGTACGACAAAAAAACTGTCACGATCAGCTTCGAAACGCGCAGGCAGTACCTAACAGATGGTCCTTCGTTGCTCATTATGGTCTTCTGCTGGGCGTCGAGGGACCCAGCGGTTACACACCTTTCCGAATCCCAACTGGTGGACGAGTGAGTCAGCACTACCAACAGAGATGTCCATTTCTCCAGCGAAGTGTTTGATTGCGATACGTTCGTCACCTCGAACGAGAGCATTCGCGCGTTCTTACAGGTGTGTGAAGTCGACCGGCACGCTGGCACTCAGGAAGGTTTGCGCGTTGGGGGAGGTGTCTGTCATCATCGCGATACTCCCGTGCTTTTATTCACTGTCAGCTGTCAGCAGACATTCTGGAAGCTCCTATGAGTATCTACGATGCTCTGGTTTTCCGCCAAAAGGAATTCGATGACACCTATCGGAACTTCATGAAACTACACTACCGGCCATTAAAATTGCTATACCCAGACGAAATGCAGATGATAAACGAGTATTCATTATTATACTAGAAGTGACATGTGATTACATTTTCACGCAATTTGGGTGCATAGATCCTGAGAAATCAGTACCCAGAACAAGCACCTCTGGCCATAATAACGGCCTTGATGCGCCTGGGCATTGAGTCAAACAGAGCTTGGATAGCGTGTACAGGTACAGCTGCCCATGCTGCTTCAACACGATACCACAGTTCATCAAGAGTAGTGACTGGTGTATTGTTACGAACCAGTTCCTCGGCCACCATTGATTAGACTTTTACAATTGGTGAGAGATCTGGAGAATGTGCTAGTCAAGGCAGCAGTCGAACATTTTCTGTATCCAAAAAGGCCTGTACAGGACCTGCAACATGCGGTAGTGCATTATCCTGCTAAAATGTAGGGTTTCGCAGTGATCGAATGAAGGGTAGAGCGACGGGTCGTAACACATCTGAAATGTAACGTCCACTGTTCAAAGTGCCGTCAATGCGAACAAGAGGTGACCGACACGTGTAACCAATGGCACCCCATACCATCACGCAGGGTGATACGCCAGTATGGCGATGACGAATACACGCTTCCAATGTGCGTTCACCACGATGTCGCCAAACACGGATGCGACCATCATGATGCTATAAACAGTACCTGGATTCGTCCGAAAAAATGACGTTTTGTCATTCGTGCACCCAGGTTCGTCGTTGAGTACACCATCGCAGGCGCTCCTCTCTGTGATAAGCGGTAAGGGTAACCACAGCCGTGTTCTCCGAGCTGATAGTCCATGCTGTTGCAAACGTCGTCGAACTGTTAGTGCAGATGGTTGTTGTCTTGCAAACGTCGCCATCTGTTGACTCAGGGATCGAGACGTGGCATGCGGATAAGATGCCTGTCATCTCGACTGCTAGTGATACGAAGCCGTTGGGATCCAGCACGGCGTTCCGTATTACCCTCCTGAACCCACCGACTCCATATTCTGTTAACAGTCATTGGAACTCGACCAACGCGAGCAGCAATGTCGCTTGAAATGATCCACACTTTCTGTCGAAGATCATTACTGATGATGAGTCATGGTGCTATGGTTGCGTCCCAGAAACAAAGCAACAGTCAAACCAGTGGAATTCAGCTCATTTTCAACCGAAAACGTCCGAGAAAAAGATGTGTTGCATTGCTTACCGAACGCCCCTCGTACGTGACACAGTACGGTTCTTCTGCCCAAAACATGTAAACTGAACATAAATTCACGATCAAATTCTAATGGTGTGCGAATCAAATGCAATATCACTTGTAGTCAAATGTTGCCAACAGTTTGCCTAAGACCGCACAGACTTGGGTGATGCTGATGAGGATGAAAGGCTATCGGCACCGACTGCAGACGACATCTCCAGGCCGCCGAGGAGATGATTCGCATCAATCACAGAGTGGCATCGCGGATATTGTTCAGCAGGTGAGCATCTCAATAGGCAGGGCTCAATCCATCGTCAGAGATCGTCTGCAGTATCCGGAATTGTATGTACCCTCGGTTCCGCAATCACTGTCACCTTCTCACAAAGGAACAAGGTTTATTGCCTTCCTTGAGCGTTACCACGTGAAAGGCAATGGTTTCCTAAGCCGCGTCATTAAGGGTGATGTGACGGGTCCATTATTTGACACTTGCAAGAAACAGAGCGTCCGTGGAATGGAGACAGAACATCTCGTCTTCGTAGAAGGAATGTAAAGTTGCGCCATCAGCAGAGAAGGTCATGGCCAACGTTTTCTTTCACTGCGAAGGACTGTGTACTCAGGGTTTACGGCTAACCATTAACGCAGTTTACTACTGTGTAACAATTACAGCACTGAGGAATGCGTAAATGAAAAGAGAAATGGAAAATTAAGCAATGACATTATTCTCTTGCCCACACGGCGCACACAACGCAAGCGCATCTGCGATGGAAGGTCTGAAAGCATCCACCATACAGTCAGATTCTTTTTGGCAAGCCGAAAAAGCTGTTGTTGTTGTTGTGGTCTTCAGTGCGAAGACTGGTTTGATGTAGCTCTCCATCCTAATCTTATGCAAACCTCTTCATCTCTGAATAACTCCTACAACCTACATCCATCTGAATCGGCTTACTGTATTCATATCTTCCTCTCAGTCTGCAACTTTTACTGCCCTCACTTCACTCCAATACTTAACTGGTAATCTCTTGATGTCGCAGGATGTGTCCTATCAACTGAACCCTTCATTTAGTCAAGTTGTGCCACAGATTTCTTCGGTCACCAATTGTATTCAGTACTCCTCATTAGTTGCCCGATCTACCCATCAAATATTCAATGTTCTTCTGTAGCTCTACGTTTCAGAAGCTTCTATTCTCTTCTTGTCTTAACTGTTTACTGTCCATGTTTCACTTCCATACATAACTACACTACATATAAATAATTTCAGTAAAGACTTCCTAACACTTCAACCTATATTCAATGCTAACACATTCCACTTCTTCAGAAACACTTTTCTCGGTATTGCCAGTACACATTTTATATCTTCTCTCCATTTCAGCTCTTCATATTCATACAGCTGCTTCTCTTTCCTACAAAGGCCTCTTTAATTTTGTTGTAGGCGTTATTTATCATTCCCCTAGAGACATACCATTCTAAATTCTTATGTTTGTTCAAATGGTTCAAATGGCTCTAAGCACTATGGGACTTAACATCTGAGGTCATCAATCCCCTAGACTTAGAACTACTTAAACCTAACTAACCTAAGGACATCACACACATCCACGCCCGAGGCAGGATTCGAACCTGCGACAGTAGTAGCCGCGTGGTTCCGGACTGAAGCGCCTAGAACCGTTCGACCACAGCGGTCGGACGTTACATTAGTCTTTTAGCCATTCCTGCTGCTGAAGGTGTATATGGGGAAGGAGATTTTCCAACAACGAGGAAATTCACATAGATGTTCTCGAATGCCGCCGTGAGCAGGGAGCGGATTGCTATCATTGCGAAACTGAATGAGTGGTAGAACGTTCCAAGTGTTGTATATAGAGATTTAGTGACTATACTGAAAAAATTTGTCATGTGTCTGTGTCACTTTGCAGTGTAGTGGAGCGATCGGTAAAAGTTACTTGACCTGCAATAATAATGTGTAACTTAATTTTAGACGTCCGCTCGCACGTAAGACTTCCATTTTAAACGATTGTTAATCTGCAGGGGATAAGGAACTGACTGTAAGAGCCTTTTCTTAGCAAGTATCCCTGTATTCTCCCGGAAAAAAACTGAAAAATCCAAAGCAGTGTGGCTTGCTAGATAGTAATTCTGAACTGTCATTTCAGGTGCAGTACTTCTAAATTACTCTCAATTTGCTAAGAGATGATAGTAGGGGAAGGCGGGGCAAGACGGGGAGGGGGGGGGGGGGGGGTAAGACGGGGAAGGGCTATAAGCTACAGTTAGAGTGCTGCCATCTGTGGATAGCTACGTCAACATCATCAATACACAGGTCCCAGAGTGTTGACATTGCTGAACCTTAGTTTCGCGGCGGTTTCTGTGAGCTTTTCAAGGTACGTACAATTGTTGTACTGATTTGCAATGTTTTACACCTTTCGAGGTCCTAAAACATGTGTTTCGTGAACATTTGTCCAGACTGTATATAGAGCACTGCATAGTACGTCTTATTAACAGTAAACTGCTGTGACAGTAGTCAATGTTCACTACATAGTGTTCATGTAGGCGTAATATAACGTGGCAGAATGGTAGGGGGCAAGTCGGGGTGGGGCAAGATGGGAAGCTTCCCCGTCTTGCCCCTACTATTTGTACAACCATTACGTTCTTATCTTCTCATGTGTTTACCTCGCTGTGGGTTTTGAACACGTACATTATACGTTGAATACAATTGTAAATAGAATGGTATTCGTTATTCCAACACTTTCCTAATTAATTACAAAGTATGCCTTAGGTTATATGGTGAATAAAAATACACAAAACGTGCAAAGTCAGTATTCTTGTCATGCTTTAACGACTGACTATTGGAAATATGGTATTTACTGTATAATATAGATTACCAGGAATGATCTGACTCAATAGTACGTTCCACGTATTTTATTTCAGATGGTTCGCAAGTATCGGCGACAAAGTCTAGCCAAGATTAGTCATTGGAGTCAATGGAAGGCGCTGTAAATGCTGTTATGGAAGGTCATATGGGTTCTTCCAGGGCTGCTCGACAGATCAACGTGCCACATAAATATGTGTTTCAGCGTCGGGGTGCCCACGACACTTGTGCAGGGACAGAAAGTGGTGATGACGAGGCTGTCCACACTTGTGTAGTATGTGAAAGTAAGAGGCCTAAATAAAACGTAATACCTGATTCTGCAATTCGCAGAACCATGTTTCGAAACCTTATCTTCACATGATTTCGTTATTCCAGTCCTTATTTAAGCTTTAGAGATGAATTCATGCTAGTTCCCCATCTTACCCGGCATATGGGGCAAGGTGGGGAATTGGTAGTTTGTTTCAAATCGGGATATTTCTAACTAAATGTAACAAGTTTGCAGGTTTCTTTGCATGCTATTGTAATTCAATGGTAAATAAACAAATGACAATTAAACCTACTTGAATTTGTTTGTTTTTGTCCCTTTTGTAAGGATTTAAAGTTAGCTTCCCCATCTTGCACCGCCTTCCCCTACTTAAATGGATTTTATGCACGCCTATGAAGAATTAAAGCATTTTACGGTGAAAAAATGCCTCACTTAAGAGGCAAGTACTACTACGTTCTACAAAAGTAAAGTATCTTGCGTTTTCAGTAACTTCAATTCAACTGAAGAAAAACGACAACGTCTATGTACTTTGTCATAGCTAGTCAGTAACTGAAATGAAATAGTTTGTTATCGGAGAGTGATCCAGTTTGCAGGCTGTGGAGTCTGTATACAGTGGCTTTCTCTTTAGCACAAGAAACTAAGTAGCCGCTAAGTGCCACATTCACTAAGGAACCTGATCTGTGCGACTAACTTGGTGTTTCCCTTCAAAGACCCTTTCACTTCCAGAGAAATGTTTACTCTGACATTTATACATTAATGTTCTATTAATGTCACTGTTGGAAAGTTGTAAGATGTGTCATACTAGTACCGAACAACGTGGTTAGCACACTGGAGTCGCATGTGGGAGGACTACAGTTCAAATCCGTTGCTGCCATCTAGAATTTGCGCGATTTTCCTAAATCGCTCCCGGAAAATACCGTGATGGTTTCTTTGAAACGGCGCGATCGATTTCCTTCCACATCCATCCATTTTCCGAACTTGTGCTCCGTTTCTAAAGACCTCGGTGTCCACGGGACGTTTAATTGTAACATTCCTTCAAAAATGGTTCAAAGAAGAATATAATTCCAGTCCCAAAGAAAGCAAGTGTTGACAGATGTGAAAATTACCGAACTATCTGTTTAATAAGTCACAGCTGCAAAATACTAACGCGAATTCTTTACAGACGAATGGAAAAACTGGTAGAAGCCGATCTCGGCGAAGATCAGTTTGGATTCCGCAGAAATGTTGGAACACGTGAGGCACTACTGACCCTACGACTTATCTTAGAAAATAGAATAAGGAAAGGCAAACCTACATTTCTAGCATTTGTAGACTTTGAGAAAGCTTTTGACAGTGTTGACTGGAATACTCTCTTTCAAATTCTAAAGATAGCAGGGGTAAAATACAGGGAGCGAAAGCTGTTTACAATGTGTACAGAAACCAGATGGCAGTTATTAGAGTCGAGGGGCATGAAAGGGAAGCAGCAATTGGTAAGGGAGTGACACAGGGTTGTAGCCTTTCCCCGATGTTATTCAATCTGTATATTGAGCAAGCAGTAAAGGAAACAAAAGAAAAATTCGGAGTAGGTATTAAAGTCCATGTAGAAGACATAAAAACGTTGAGGTTCGCCGATGGCATTGTAATTCTGTCAGAGACAACAAAGGACTTGGAAGAGCAGTTGAACGGAATCGACAGTGTGTTGAAAGGAGGATACAAGATGAACATCAACAAAAGCAAAACAAGGATAATGGAATGTTGTCGAATTAAGTAGGGTGATGCTGAGGGAATTAGATTAGGAAATGAGACACTTAAAGTAGTAAAGGAGCTTTGCTATTTGGGGAGCAAAATAACTGATGATGGCCGAAGTAGAGAGGATATAAAATGTAGACTGGCAATGGCAAGGAAAGCGTTTCTCAAGAAGACAAATTTGTTAACATCGAGTATAGATTTAAGTGTCAGGAAGTCGTTTTTGAAAGTATTTGTATGGAGTGTAGCCATGTATGGAAGTGAAACATGGACGATAAATAGTTTGGACAAGAAGAGAATAGAAGCTTCCGAAATATGGTGCTACAGAAGAATGCTGAAGATTAGATGGGTAGATCACATAACTAATGGGGAGGTATTGAATAGAATTGGGGAGACGAGGAGTTTGTGGCACAACTTGACAAGAAGAAGGGATCGGTTGGTAGGACATGTTCTGAGGCATCAAGGGATCACAAATTTAGCATTGTTGGGCAGCGCCGAGGGTAAAAATCATAGAGGGAGACCAAGAGATGAATACACTAAGCAGATTCAGCAGGATGTAGGTTGCAGTAAGTAATGGGAGATGAAGAAACTTGCACAGGATAGAGTAGCATGGAGAGCTGCATCGAACCAGTCTCAGGACTGAAGACAACAACAACAACAACAACAAGGCTCTGAGCACTATGGGACTTAACTTCTGAGGTCATCAGTCCCCTAGAACGTAGAACTACTTAAACCTAACTAACCTAAGGACATCACACAAATCCATACCCGAGGAAGGATTCGAACCTGCGACCGTAGCGGTCGCGCAGCTCCAGACTGTAGCGCCTAGAACCGCTCGGTTACGACGGCCTGTAATATTCCTTCCCTCTTTTGTTACGGTGGTACGTAAATTTGGGGAACAAAAACGTTGTTGATTTGAGACGCAATTTACATAGTTCGCCCCTGTCATCCATGGCCCGTGGTGCACCGCGGTTGCCTCGGCACTGCTCTTGGACAGCGCCATTTTGCCATGCACGTTAAACTTTAACGACGACGGCACGCGAACAGTTTAAAAATCCAGCCGTTTCGGAAATGCTTCCACCCTTGGCCCGGAAGCCAATGATCATGCCCCTGTGGACGTCAGATAAATAGCTCCATGTTGCGACAGCTGCACTGTTCCCCCCCCCCCCCCCCTTACTCACCCCTTCCCGACATGGTTCATATGCCCTCCACGGCCAGTGTTGCCACCTGCCGCCCTGAGTGATTATTGCTCTTCGACGTAGTAGTCACGTTAGTGTGACTGGACCATGTATGTTCTCTATATTGTCTCGACTTCCATCAGCCTGTAGAGCATACTTCATGACACGTTTCAAGATGTGTATTTGTTTCGTAATTTTATTCGAATGAGAGAGGAGACTTTTTCGAAGCTGCTCACAGAAATTGGAACAGTTATTTACTGGCAACATAAAAACAATGCTACATAAAGTTTCACAATAGCAATAACTTTCAGTTTGTAGCTTGTGTGTACCTTTGGGCATAGGCAGTCATGTTAAGATTTCTGACCACGGGATAAACACCCAGTGCTTGGCCTGTGCGGCAAGAATTACAGAAAATACGTTATCTGTAACGAATAACATCTACTACTGCAGATAATAGTTCTATTAAATTATCAGGAAAGACGGATAGTCTACTTTTTTTTAGATAACGGTGAAAATAATTGAAGGGAGCTGAACGTGAAGCTGTTACGTTTCTTCGTATAGCTGTTGTTATGCCGGAGCCAAGGTAGCCCCTGAGGGCCGGCAACCCATATTACACCACAGAGGACGAGGTTGTCTATGACCAAGGCGTAACAAAGGCACCATGGTAAACACCAGCTATTTACATACAAGATAATGGAATCAGACATTCCGAGCACTACTTCCTGCAGGAAGTCTCACTACGCCAAAAAATGACTGGGTGAAGACTCCTGTTTAGGTGCTAGAACCAGCCACTAAGAACAGTTCACTCCGGTTGCCGACCTCATTTACTTCGACCGATGAAGGGTACGTCCTCTTCTCTGAATTGGTCTCTTACTAGTGTGTGTGTGTGTGTGTGTGTGTGTGTGTGTGTGTGTGTGTGTGTGAGTGTGTGTGTGTGTGTTACCACGAACCTTTTTGGAAATTTAGAAGTGAACTTTTGTTGGTCTCAATTAGGAGACTTACTGGCATCGTTATTGTTACCTTTCGTTTGTTGTTCAGTCATCAACCTTGTGAACTTACAGCAATAAAACTTGTGTTTGTGAAAAATTGCGGGTTGTCAGGCACAACAGTTGTACGCCACAGCTTCGATGCGTCAGCAGGCTTCAGTTATGCGGTATGTCCTGCATAACGGCTGTATCTACAAATGTCATTATTTGATATATAATGAGAAATGGTACCAAACACGACATGGCTTTGACAGATCATCGTGCCGCAGCATTCAAGCGGTATACTTTCATAGCGCGCACACTAAAAGCATTAAACACCAGACGTCTTCAAGAATAGGTAGGTACTTTCCCCTTTTTCTTTATTATAACAAATCGTACCCAAAACGGCACGTTTTCCAGAGATCTTCATTGAGCTGATGCTTTCGAATTGCTTTCATTCACACCATGTACTATATAATAAGGGACTCCATACAGTATGGGCCGGCCGCGGTTGTCTCGCGGTTCTAGGCGCGTAGTCCGGAACCGTGCGACTGCTACGGTCGCAGGTTCGAATCCTGCCTCGGGCATGGATGTACGTGATGTCCTTAGGTTAGTTAGGTTTAAGTAGTTCTAAGTTCTAGGGGACTGATGACCACAGCAGTTGAGTCCCATAGTGCTCAGAGCCATTTGAACCATTTTGAACCATACAGTATGGCATCCCCTAAGCTCTGCTTGATAGGTAAAACCGATGCCGCATGTCATTGGCCACGTTCCAGTGCTCCTCGCCAAAATCTGAAGATAAATACCATATTCATAATTTCACGCTTCGCAATGTAGCAGAATGTGGAATTCCACGCTGTGACGTCACCAACTCCTCGTCCACACTCTTTTCACGTCCCATGCGATGACAGCGTAAGGGTAGGAAATATGGATGAGGCTATGTCGACGGATCGCAGTGGAGTGGACATCATTAAAACAATGACGTTTTTCGCTGCAGCGGAATCTTCTCACGAAATTTCAATCACCAACTTTCTCTTTCGAACGCGAAAATATTTTGTTGACGCCGACCTGCATAAGGAAAAGCGATCACCATAATAAAAAAAAGGGAAATCATAGCTCGCACCGAAAGGTATAGGTGTTAATTTTTCCGCACACTGTACGAAATTGGAACAATAGAGAATTATTGTGATGGTGGTTCGATGAACCCTCTGCCAGGCACTTAGATGTGATTTACAGAGTATCCATGTAGATATAGAATGTCTAAGGGCACGGGACGAGACGAAAGGCGCGCAACATGTAAGCAGCTGACGGAGGATGCGTCTGGGAGAGTTAGAAAGAAGCAGAAGGCCACGTGTGGTGTATGCCGTTCAACGTCTGTGGCTTCAATCACGTATTCTACACATCTTCACTGTGTTTTCAAAAACGCTAATATAAAGAATGTAGGATGAACCGTGCAACTAAAGGAACGTCTTCCGGTAGCCCTGCAATGGTACCAGTTTTAAACCTCACCTATCGAGCTCTGGCGAACACTCTTTGATCTGGGCTCAAGAGCATTCTTCTTCAACAACTTCTACTGCGGCCGCATATGTCGTACAGTTCGCACATCTACTTACTCTGAACTTTATAGTTGTGTGATCCCTCGTTCACGATACTGTTAAACTAAGAAAATACAGTACTTCACCAAAGCTATCACCTTTGTAAACAAATTTTCGTGGCAACGCCCCACAACGAAATTAACAACAGGGCCTTGATATAAAACAGAACTGGTTGACTGGGAGACCGCTAGGGGTACGCTCAGCGGCCTTTGTTGCAAAGGAGTTCTCTTTTAGTGTAGTATGTGAGTTGTGAGCTAAGTGCTGTTGCAGAGCCCAGGTGGCTGATTTGCACGAATACTGTTTCATTGTTATATTTGTGTTGTTGATGAAGCTAAGACAGAAGGCAGAGAATGAAACCCAGCCCCGGGACAAAATTGTGAATTTATCATAGTTAACTTCTTTGATAACAACAATGGACCGTTACTACTTTGATGTACATCCTCATGATAATCTCTTTTTTTTCTTTTTTCTATTTTGAAGATTGAATTAAGTTTACAGCGTCTATCATAATATTTTGTCCTGGTCTGTATTTCTGTCTAATACTGTGCTCTGGAATATTTACACGGCTGCGTATAAGGTACTCCAACTTTCCTATGGCCTTTCTTTCCACTTTGTCCGGTATTTCTTAACCGTAACAGAAAAAGAATCATTGGTTTTCATTATTTCACATTTTCTTGACTAATTTTGCTCTAAGCACTATCGGACTTAACATCTGAGGTCATCAGTCCCCTAGACTAACTAAACTAAGGACATCAGACACATCCATGCCCGAGGCAGGATTCGAACCTGCGACCGTAGCAGCTGCGTGGTTCCGGACTGACGCGCTTAGAACCGCTAGGCCACAGAGGCCGGCTAATTTTACAGTTATCTTGTACCTAATGATACAAATACTTTGCCAACAGCATGTACTGTTACCACACTAACAAACAACACGACTATTACAAGTATAACATGTCCGCATTTCTACAATCATCGCCCGCATCTCGTGGTCGTGCGGTAGCGTTCTCACTTCCCACGCCCGGGTTCCCGGGTTCGATTCCCGGCGGGGTCAGGGATATTCTCTGCCTCGTGATGGCTGGGTGTTGTGTGATGTCCTTAGGTTAGTTGGGTTTAAGTAGTTCTATGTTCTTGGGGACTGATGACCTAAGATGTTAAGTCCCATAGTGTTCAGAGCCATTTGAATGATTTTTTTCTACAATCATCACCTTGATTTTTGAACGGCAGCTACTACTTTGGAGGCGTAGCACTTTATATCGCGCCTTTATAAGTTGGACGGTAATGTCATTGTCGTCACTGCCGTCGGCTGTCTGATGTATGTCTGATTCTGCCTTCATTTTACTTTAAGAATGTGTTTATATGCTAAAATAGTAATTTTGTGCTTTTCTGCTTTTTTGCTACTTCTTTTCTTTGGCACTTTGTAACCGTTGATGGCTGTACGGTCCTTGTGCTCCCTAACCCAAATTAAGGAAATTTTTTTTTTTTAAAAATGGACGGTAGGTAGCAGAGACAATGATCACTAGTGGTTCTAGCATGACAGACGTGTGCGATGATCCAGCAGCAGTTCCAAGTAATTACGGCCGCTGGATAAAGGTGTCAGCATCTTACGAACTATAAAGTCCAGTAACAAAAACAGTGTATTTAGGAAACAAAACTGTATCTTTTTTGGATATTATGACTTCTATTAATTATTGTTAATTTAATATGTTTAGTTATTAGTGTGAATGAAGGTGTGGATGCAAAGTAGTATAATAAATGATAATTATGTGCCTTAACTGAGTAAATGGTAGTGTGGGAATTGTATCAGTATGTACAAAGTGAATCACACTCTGAGAGCAAATTTGTGAAGTGCAACTAGCCGGATTATTCTGCTGGGAAAATATGAAACATCTTACAATAATTCAAGTATTTAAAGAGGGAGTTATTTCGATATTTGTGGGCTTTATAATTATGTTAATTTAACAAATTGCTCATAGAAATAATTAAGTTCTGATTGGTCAAACGTAAAAGATGCGGGATTGGCAGTTTAATTCTGATATCAGATTGCCTATGAGTAGTATCAGCCAGTCAGAGGACGGTACTTTCACACGTATCTTAAGAGCTTTTTGAAGTCTAGGAAAAGTTTGGAGCTCAGCGTTGAGCATGTTTGGACACCGGTAGGAGGAGCTCAGATTAAGTGGTTCAAATGGCTCTGAGCGCTATGGGACTTAACATCTGTGGTCATCAGTCCCCTAGGACTTAGAACTACTTAAACCTAACTAACCTAAGGACATCACACACATCCATGCCCGAGGCAGGATTCGAACCTGTGACCGTAGCAGTCTCGCGGTTCCGGACTGAGCGCCTAGAACCGCTAGACCACCGCGGCCGGCTCAGATTAAGTGTGGCAGTTTGAAAGGATAATGAGTTACACTTGACCGTGGAGTGCCGCAAAGTGAATGTGAACGTGTGGGAAATACGGACACTAGAAATTGCAAATTTTTCTGTGAACTGTGATTTACCAAGTCACTAGAACCGGCGTGGCACATTTTGGAAGTCGGGACGTTGTGCAACATTTGAGCTAGCATTCTGTCACAGTCAATCCGTTTTGTAATCTTTCTGGTAGGTAAAAGGGTTGGTTAAACACCATTAACTGGCTAGTATGAGACCGGAAAACATTTGATGCAACCGATGCAGACGTATATTGAGGCTAGTTTTCGCTACAGCTTTCTCTCGCCGAAAAACAAATGGTTCAAATGGCTCTGAGCACCATGGGACTTAACATCTATGGTCTTCAGTCCCCTAGAACTTAGAACTACTTAAAACTAACTAACCTAAGGACATCACACAACACCCAGTCATCACGAGGCAGAGAAAATCCCTGACCCTGCCGAAGAACATTATTCATTTTCTGACAGGTCAGACGTGTGGACATGACAGCAGAAAAAGATATCACCGAAACGTTAGTGGTCTGTTTCGTGCAGGAAGAACAATTAAA